>NC_135880.1:74511863-74788698 GCF_964194155.1 Cetorhinus maximus | reverse complement strand
GCTCTGTATATTACTTTGCCTTAAGTATTTAACCACTTTTTCATTAAAGGGTAAAGTGACCAGTGCCTCAACTATTTTGTTTGCCAAACTATTCCTTACACCAACAACTCTCAGTGCAAAGAAATTTCACCAAATCTCTCTTTCTGAGTGTCAATTTTAAATGATTGATCCCTTATCACATTATTCTCAATCAGACAGAATGATCTTTTCCTAATCACCCATCAAAACCCTTCATAATTAAAAAAGAGGTTAAAAAAAAACCTTTCAGCCTTCTTTGATCCAGTGGAATAGTCGCAGTATATTTTAGTCAGATATTATCACAATGATTACAATTAAATATGAAAGAGATATAGAAGTTGGCACATCAATGTAGACTTGTGATGTATTTTGATTGCAACTATTTTCCTGCAACATGCATTGTACTATTTAAGGCTTCGGTCTTAAATTTCTCTTTTCCCTTTCATGGTGAAAATTATAAAAATAAGTTCATTTCCAGAAGTCATATATTTCACAGTAGCCAATCCTTATTAGCATTGGTGAAATCTGGGAGAAAGTTGCTCATTTGACCTTGGAAAATGGAAGAGGGTAGGGCGGTGTCTTGAAGGGTCAATCAAGAAGTAGGTCATGTCAAAAGTGTTAATTCCATAGAAAGTATAGTGTTGCATAACAATTAATTTAGGTTACAAACATTGCTTTTGGTGTAAATATACAAGGTAATTTTAGGACTGGGGAAAGAATCCATCTATCATTGTACCTTCCAAATAAGCTACTATTAAACCATGTAAAAAAAATGCTTTTGTGACTGGCAGTTTGCTGCCAGTTTATGCTTGTGATCAGTTTTGTTGGGTTCCAGCCAAATTTAATAGTTAAGAGCTGAGTGCTTATGGCAGCCCACCCCTACTGATGCAATGGGACATTCAAGCTAAAGCAAGTTCGTTCACGTTGCAATTAATTCAAAATTTATTGCTGGATTGGAGTAAGCCTGCCTGATTGTAACATGATTACGCTGGAATTTAGTGTGTGGACGCAAGAAAAACAAGGGTCACATTTCAGTCACAAAAGTGCTATATGCTAGCTGACTATTTAACCACACATTCTTTTCCAACAGGTTGTGCAGGATAATCTTGGCTATCAATTTTGTTACTCAGTGATCACATTTTAGCTAGCAAAATCAAACTAGAGGAGATGACAATTACCTCTACACATCACTACAGTGGGTCACCCAGTGTTTTGTTGAAGTACCTAAACTCAACCAACAGAGATACGAGTTGAAACAAGAAAGCAATGGACCGGAACTTGCAGCCTGATTGGGATATAAGCATTCAACCATTTATACTATCACACTTTTACAGCCTTTCAAGAAAGTCTTTAAAAAATATTAAAAATGTATGTCACAAACCTGGGTATTAAGCTTAAGTCAATGGTTGTTCTTTGAGGTAATGAGTCTTGTGAGGCTTGACTATCATCCTGAAACAAAGCAGACCATGTGAATGAAGTTGTTATATTCTGTTATGCTAATGAACTTACTTAAAACAATTACTATTCTTATCTAGGTATTGGTCACAGTACTCTTTCAGTAAATACTCAACATCCTCCTTACACTGCACACTCAAAAGCATCCAGTTTCTGCACCTGTGCTTTCCTCAGGGTCTAGCTCAGAATTGCATACAGGGTTTTTAGCTACATGCAAGCTTTGCACTTTCTGCTTTGCATACTATATGTTTCTCCAATTCACTTGCTGTCCTAGCCAAGGAGGAATTGTGGAGAGCTGTGGAATACTCAAAAAGAGCCTGTGGAGGAGCCCAGTCCCAAAATGAAGATTATGGCTCAAGCCAGAAATTTATTTTCTGATTAAACTAAATTAAACAAAAAGATATAGATGAAGCAATCCTCAGGCAAAGATCAGAAAAAGGCTGATATCCAAGAATGGCTTTAATGATTTAGACTATCCCTTTATGGCCACAGCTGGGCTTAGCTAAAATCAGTAATTTGCTGGGATACTGTCTGGAAAACAATGCCAGATTCTTCTCAGTTTCTTCTAATCATACTCCTTAAAAGGAGTTTGTGGATACTTCAGAGGCAAGAACCACCTGTTCATGAACAAGTGAACCACTCATCTACTTTTAAAAAAACATTTTTGGCTTGTGGGCATTACTGATAAGGCCCTATGTATTTTCCAAGCCCATTTATCCTGTGAAGGTGGATGTAGGTCCTCTGTAGCAATTGATTTTTGTTTACAACTGAGAGGTTTCTCGGCCAATTCAGAAAGCATTTAGAGTCAATTACACAGTGTGAAACTGGAGACAGTTGTAAGACTGTATGGATGACAGGTTCCCTTTCCTGAAAGACGTTAATGAATCAGTTGCATAATTACAGCATTACACCAACTTCCAAAGGCTTATTTTTACTTACACCAGCTCACTTCTTTTTGTAGTTACTAGGGTACATGGAAGTCAATTGAAAAATAAAATTTCTTACCATCTGAAGAAAGGGTGTTGAAGGTACGTGCTTGTAATTTTCCTTGTCTTTCAGCATTAGAAAATGTGCTGAGTCACCAATCACTTTTTTCAAGTTCATTATTGAGTGAAATAGTCTGTAAAGAAAAAGATCCAAGAACATTATAAATATTGTGCCATTTTAGTGGGGCGGTGTGGATGCAGGGGAAGTTTAGAGACTTGGTACATCTCCAGACAGAGCACACTTCAGCCAGCACTTTTCAGTGGGCAGCCATCCTAGATATGCTTGTGTTTACCACTGACAAGCAAATTAGATGTTCTAATCCAGAGGACCAGATGGTGAAAGATAGAGCCAAGCTTTACATGTTTTCATAAACATTTATTTACAAAGTGAAGGCAGTGGATATGGAATATTTACTTTTATTTTACATATTTGCACTTTACATATTACTCACCTGCAGCTCCTAACCCAACAACCACAGTTTCAGTCAAGGGGAGCAGTGAACTCCCAGTTAATGTCCACTGCCTGCATTAAATTAAATGCACTTACAGATTCCCTTCTCTCTCTTTAAATAAAAATTAAGACTTTAATTTAGTAAATACAACCAAAATTTCAAACCAAACGAAATCAAAGACCTCTATATTCTATACAAAATATTAAATTGCAAGACACCTTTCGTGAGGACCCCTAATAATTTCTTTGTACATGTATTATTTTTTATAAAACAATTCCACAGTTAATTTAAGGGATCTCCTTTCTCTCCAGCATTTGTTTCAAGACAACAAAGTTAATCCATGGCCTGAATTTTGTGCACGTAATGCGCGCATAATCGGCAGGCGCAGAAGCCAATGCAATGTCCGCTCCCACCTGCGATCACAAGCTGAACCCGATTTCACACTGGCTAGCCAATTAAGAGCCTCCATGCAGAAGTCCATTCTCCTACTCCCCTATCTTGTGTCTTTGAGTTAAACAAGGAAAATCGCTCAGCTTACACAGAACTGCACAAAGCCAACTGGTGCACGTCATCTTTAAACAATCGTGAAATGGGGGCCACAAAATTCCCAGACTTTATATTGAAGATAGGAATTTATTAAAAACCGTTTCACGTTAATGAGTGTTCATGGCATGCAAATGTATTACAAGTACGAGCCCACCACAGGCTGCTGTAATGCTCAATGTGCCACAAACACGTCGCTTTATCTCTGCATCTCATCCTGCCGTTCAGGAAATCAAATTTTCGCATCTGGCCTAATTAGTCACAGAATCACAGTACAGAAGAGGCTCTTCGGCCCATCGAGTCTGCACCAACACGTGAGAAACATCTGACCTACCTACCTAATCCCATTTACCAGCACTTGGCCCATAGCCTTGAATGTTATGACGTGCCAAGTGCTCATCCAGGTACTTTTTAAAGGATGTGAGGCAACCCGCCTCTCCACCACCCTCCCAGGCAGTGCATTCCAGACCATCACCACCCTCTGGGTAAAAAAGTTTTTCCTCACCTTGCACGCTACGTTTCCCGCTCTTGTGGGCTCCACAAAATACCCCTCACACTTTTCATAGAGTGTACATTATCCCACAAAAAACAATTAACATCTACCTAACATCCAATGAGTATATGATCTACAGTGCACACATTGTACAGAATCTCACTTTTGACAAACAGAACACCACAAGCTGGGCTACTCATCCTATGTCTGGAAAATAAAGGGTGAAAGTTAAAAATAAAACTTTAAAAATAAGAGAAAGAAAATATTTTTATGAAGTAATAGGCTAAGATATTTATCCTACGAGCATATGGATTGGATATCCAGCAGATTTCATTCAACAACTCATTTAATTATCTTCTTTCACACAATTTAATTAATAATTTTAATCCCACAAATATGAAATACAAAAACCTAAATTCACACAAAATTATGACACTCAAAAACATTATTTGACAACAAATATTTATTTTCTTAATTTTTTACTTTCATTTGCTTTATTTGGCTTTTCTACTAATCATTCTTTGCATCCTCAATGTCATTCTCAAAATCCTCAGGATCAAAATTTACATCTGCACCCATTTCCTCAATGTTTGTTAATACTCTGAACATTTCATCATCAGTGTCAAAGGTCAATTTTCTGTTTCACTGTCAGAATTTTCAGTGTTTGTTGAAATATTAAAGTTTTGTGATAAATCACATTAGAAATGCTTTCTTCGAGCCAAAATAAAGGGATTTCTTGCCGCTCCTAATCAGCTGCTACATTTTCTGATGTTTTTCAAAAAGTGTTTTGATTTTGTTGTTGTTCCCATAAGAATTATTCAGTGGATCAGGTGTCTCATTTAAGGTTGGCAATCATATTTTACCATTTGCGCAACACATTGAAGGTAGCTATTTTTTCCACTTTTTTGCAGCAGAATATTCATCTGCTACCAATATTGTATTCTGCATCTGACTCAGTTATGATCAGGTTTATAGATGAAAGCTTCCTTAAAGAGTCTTGGGGCTGAAATGTCAGCCAGCAGTTGAACCATGTAAAATAAGGCCATAACATGCTGTGGGCGGCCTTAAGCAGATGAGAGCGGGACTTCTGATTGACCGACAGCTCTAGCAGTCCTAGCAGCTCCAGAGCTCAGTAGTGGCACTGCTGGGACTGCAAGCAGGTCCATGGCTGAAGAGGGCATGGATCTTGGAGAGAGGTAGGCTGAGAGTATCAGAAAGGGAGGGATCGGGAGTCCAAGGAGAAGGTGAGGAGGGTGGGGAGAGTGATTTTGAAGGTCAGGCAGGGAAGGAGGAACAAAGGTGGGTTATAATCATTGTCTGCAGCGTGCCCCCGTTGTGCACAGGGACTCCCTGAAGGAAGTACCCTGTCCTTCCTTCCCATCTTTTAAACAGTCTCTTGAAAAAAAACAGTCTGCCCAGTCCCGCCCGCCTGCCCACACCAACTGTACTATGGTGTGAGCAGCATATTATTCCAGTCAATTGGCTTGATAATAAGCTAAATTGACCATTAATTAGTTACTTAAACATGGCAGATGGACTGCTCATTTTGGTACCTGTCCACCTACCATGTTGGGGGACAGATTGGGGAGTGGGCGGGAAAATGGTGGACTTGCCATCCCTCATATTTACATGTCCACCCACTGAAAACACAACTGGCAGGGGGGCTGTAAAATCCAGCCCTTGGTCTCTTACTTGCAGTACTGGTTTTTCTTGTATTCTGTCACTCGCTGTCAACTTCTTGCCTTCTTGCTCTAGCCTCTTCATCTTCCCTTTCTCTAATTGCTGCCAGTCACTTTCTGTCAACTTTTTGCCTTTCTAGCCTCTTCATGTTCCCTGGGTCTGCGTACCACTTGTTGCTTTCCCTTAGTAGTAATAACGTGTGATATTGACCACCAAACAAATGCTAGTGTCCTTCTTGAAGGTGGTTCCATGAGCATTCAGGCAAAACTCCTGCAAAATCAACTACGATGGACTGGACACTGCGTCCAGATGACTGAAAACTGTCTTTCCCATAAGGTTCTGTTTTCTCAACTCTCAAATGACCAATGCTCCAGAGGAGAAAGAAGAAAATGCTTCAAATACACTCTGAAGCTCTCTTTGAAGCTTGGCAGCATTGACATGAATGACTGGGAGGTGTTTGCTACCATTCATTCAGAATGGCGACAAGTTGTCCATCAAGCTGCATCATGCTTTGAGTCACAACATCTTAATGATGAGACAGAGCAGCAGCAGAGAAAGAAAGAAAAGGAAGCAAAGCCTGCACTCTGGAACCCACTACCTAGTGGGATGTCATGCCCCATGTGCCCAAAGACCTGTGGGTCGAGAATTGGTCCATTCAATCACATGAAGACCCACAGCAGAAACTCGCTACCCTAAGTAGACAATATCCTTGAATCAAGGGACAGTTGATGATGACGATGAATAATGTGTGGTGTCTCAGGGCATAACTTATATGAAACAAACAAAATATAAAAAAAAAACAAATAAAATGGGAAAATCAGGGATTTATGACATAAATTCATCACATTCTTTCTTGGAATTTATGATTAAGGTTGGTTAAAGCATGTCGAGTTTTGGTGGCAGTGGGGACAAAGTGTAGGCAGGGCTGTGAGATCCCTGCTAAGAGGAAGCAGCAGAGTGGGGTGGTTAAATGTCAACTCCTCTACAAGATGCCCCTTGGGCCAAGGTATCATCCCACCAAGTTTGGTTGAGATTGGCCCAAGGACCTCAGAGGAGTTTGCCAACCAACAAAAAGACAGGCAAATATTTCACTTTTATGTACATAGATATCCATTGCAGCCACACAAGCCAGTGTTCAGCAGCTGAAGTACTTTTAACAATCATTTTTATTTTCTTAACTTCACATGCTAAGGACATTTCCCATTCTCATCCCTCAGAAATACTGACCCAGAACTTCCAATCTCCAGATGTTCGGTACCCCCAAAGATACACATGCTATGTGGAAAGTTTGGACTTCTGATGGGGAAACTCGGAGTTAGAATTGGAGGCCCAGAACTTCCGATCTCCAGATGGCTGTAACCCAGGAGGTACCCCCTAAGATGTGCTGGGGGACTCCTCAGAAGTCCCCACACACTGACTATGTATTAATTGCCTAGGAAGTTTGGACTTCCAATGCGCAATTCCCCTGTGTCTGGAACCCGCTGAAATCCTGCATTAGAGTTGGAGATTTCAGATAGTTCTGACCCACTTAACAGAAAAGCTACCCAGGAAAAGTTAGAAGGATTAAAACCAGTTCCAACTCCTGGATAACTAAACTACTGACCCATTGGGCGCCCTGATTACCGCCCCTGGCCACCCAGCATCACCGCCCCAGCCCCACCACTCCCGACCCAAATACTCCCCTGAACCCCTGACAACACCCTGGACCACTAGACTACATCCCGGACCCCCGACTACCCTCCTGAACCAACTAATCAACCCCCAACCTTATAACGCCCCCAGACCACAAGGCTACCCCGAACCCCAATTACACATCCCGAAATGCCTAACCCACCTTAACCCCTCACCCACCCACCTGCCACCCTACCCCTCATCCACTTATCTGCCACCCTACCCCCTCACCCACCTACCTTCCACCTTATCCCCTCATCCACCCACCTGCCACCATACCCCCTCACCCATTCACCTGCCATCCTGATCCCTAACCCACTTACACATTTACCTTCTCTCCGTAGTATCTCAAAGTGGTTTTGAGACCTTTAAACTAACCAGAATATGGCAGCTGGCATAAAAAGGCGGTGTGGCTTGGCTTCCCCCGACAATCCTGCACTACGAAGGAAGGACTCCCAGAACAGGTATGCTCCACATTTCTGAAGAGGCACAGTTCGGAATTCTGGGTGAGAAATGCGAAGCTCTGGTGCAAGCTAAGTAAATAGGGGCAGAGTGGCAATTCGACAGTGATTGCCACTCTGTGGAAGAGTCAGCCCATTATGAAACCTGCTGCACTAGAATGCCCATAAGGAACATTATCATGTGCAGCATCTCTAAAAATGACTAGCTTCATGTTATCTGGGTCACCTAAGAATGGGAACTTAAGTATTTATCCAGATTTGATTTTTTTTACTGTTTTAGTAGGTCTTAAAAATACGAACAAGGAGCAGGAGTAGGCCATTCAGCCCTTCAAGCCTGCTCTGCTGTTCAATATGATCATGGCTGATCTGATAGTAACCTGAAAACTGCATCCCACCTACCCCTGATAACCTATCACCCCCTTGCTTACCAGGAATTTATCCACCTCTGCTTTAGAAATGTTTAAAAACTCTGCTTCCACCACCTTTTCAGGGAGAGTATCTTGGGGGATGTGTCCGGTCTCCAAGGATCCAAAGGCTGATAGGTCTGGACCAGAATTCTGAACAGAATTCTGAATTCTCCTAAACTTGGCTTCAAATTTCTTGATGATTTGGAGATCAATTCCATACTTCTGTGCTGGACTACATTGGATTACACCCTCAGCTAAAACTCAGCTACTGCATCTGTTTGGCTGCTCTGTTGCTTATACTTTAAATTAATTTTTAATAGCTTACAGCCCTTTCCCCCTCACTGCTTTAACCAACAGACTGAGCTACTGAAATCACCTATTGAGCAGTGACTGGCCACTGCTGTACTGGCGTTTCAGCTTCATTTCTGTTCCTGACCAGAGGCTCACTCACCTGGGATGAAGACCTGCTTCTAAATCTTATGGTGACCTCCAACTTTGCCAACATCTTTTTGCACTGCAACTAACTCTGTACACCTCATGGGTCTTCAAACCCCTAGGATTATCTTGACCAACTTGACCTTTACTCATGATCAATACAAGGAAACATTCAGATAACTGAATACAGCTACTGTAGCTGAATAAGCCAGCGTGGATGTTGCTCAAGCATTCTTAGGAATATACGTTGCCAAAACTTGTGCCTCTATCACATGGGAATGCAAGGAAACATATAAAAACAACAAAACTAGATTCTCTGTGCCTGAAAGAAATGAGCCCCATCATGCACCTGTTTTTGTAACCTAAAGCTGTTTTACACCGTGTCAGAGCTGTACTAGTGCTCGCAATTTCCACATGCACAGGTTTTCAGCAGCCAGTTGTAAAACTGTCTGGATTTACTAAAATCAGTATTTGTAAGCTCTGTTTTCAATGGGGTTTCTGGGCTGTCAGTGAAAATGACTTTTAGCAATTACATATTCAGCTGCATGAGACTCAAGCTCAAAAACCCATTGCACTAAACACTGGTTTTATGCAATACTAAAGCAGCTAGAGGTACTAACCTCTCTTTCTTATATATAAAATATAAGCAATCATTATAATAATGAAATAAATATGAAAACAATTTAGATCAGAATCTGGGTGACAGAGCAAGCTGGAATGACTGAACTATCTTCAATACTTTATATTAAAAGTATTAAGTCTATTTATGACATGTTTAACAGACACCCATGGAATCCTATTAGATCAGATTATTGTAGAGAGAAAATAAAAACTGAATATAGAGGAAAATTATTTAAATTAATCCTATAAATTAATATTACCTGGTCCCATAGTCCACAACGACCCACTCTTTAGCAGTTCCAGTGATCGCATCATGATGTTGGAAGAGGCCAAGATTTCGTCTTGCTTCTTTGAGCAGCTTATAGTTTTCAGATGAAGGAAACATTGCCATTTTATTGGATTTCTGAACACCCACTAATGCTAAAGAGTAAAGGATTTCTGCTGCCCTACATAGGAAAACAAAACACATAGCATTCATTTTTAATTAAAAAGGTCCAACAGCGTTTTCAATTGAGTGTCAAGCATATTATGCATCTGTATTAACTCAAAGAAAAATCCATAGTCGAGATGGAGAGATGGAGGTGTAGTGGTAATGTCACTAGACTAGTAATCCAGAAGCTCAGGCTAATGTTCTGGTGACATGGGTTTCAAATCCCACCAGGGCAACTGGTAGAATTTGAACTCAATTAATGAATCTGGAATAAAGAGCTAGGCTCAATGATAACTATCATTGATTGTTGTAAAAACTCATCTGGTTCACTAATGCCTTTTAGGAAAGGAAATCTGCCATTCTTATCTGGTCTGGCATGTGACTCCAGACTCACAGCAATGGACTCTTACCTGGCCTCTGAAATGGGCAATTCGGGATGAGCAACAAATGCTCGCCTTGCCGGTGATCCCCACATCCCATGAAAGAATAAAGGAAACAAAATGGGACTTTATATACCAATTTAATACTGCAAGTAAAAAAAAAGTTCATCACTCCAATTTAATGCATTAAATTAATTTCATTGCAAATGTTTAACTTAATCCCTAGGAGCATTTTGATTGCTTCATGAACCCTAAGTAGCTTGGAAAGGAAGGTCCTGTTGATTGCTATAATCCAACCAATACTAACACAATCCAGCCATTCCTGACTGAGTTAATCTATGGCAATGTGCAATTGTTTTTGCATATTAGTGTAATCCCATTAAAATACGATGGACTGCTACATTTTAATCTAATTATATTAAAACATTTCAATCTAGCCAGATTGAATTTGTCCCGTCTCTGCATTCCTTACGTATCATAGAGATCATGTAAAAAGAGAAAGACTTGCATTTATATACCACCTTTCACAACCACCAGATGCCCCAAAGCACTATACAGCCAATGAAATGCTTTGGAGCATAGTCATTGTTGCAGTGTAGGAAACATGGTAGGTAATTTTCACACATCATGTTCTCACAAACAAATGTTGGCCAGGACACTGGGAATTATTTTCCTGCTCCTCTTCAAAATAATGTGCTATAGCATTTTTTACATCCACCTTAGAGAACAGATGAGGCCTCAGTTTAACGTCTCATCCGAAAGACGGCACCTCCAATATGCAGCACTTCCTCGGTACTGCACTGGAGTGTCAACCCTGATTTTTGTGCTCAAGGCCAGAATTTTCCATTCGGGAGCCTAAGTCCGGTGGCGGGTGCAAAATTGGGAGCGATTTCCACCGGAGGAGGTGGGGGTGGCGGGGGGGGGGGGGTGGTGGGGGTATGGTCAGGATGGCTGACCACACATGTTCTTGTGCTATCCAGCGCATTACTGATGCATCTGTGAGAAGCTTGTCGAATCTCATGGCAGGGCAGGCAGGGAGTCGCTGTCCCAGCCATTACCTCATGGGGTCAAAGGTTGGGACGCCATATTTAAAGGGCATCTGAACAACCATTCATTCACTACAGGCCAGGAGCTTCAGTCTGGATATCCTTCAAGAGTCTATCAACGAGAATGTCCCAGAGCAATGTGTGGCCCCGCAGTTCAGAAAATCTCCCTGCAGATTCTCCTCCAGGCCTTCGAGGAAAGGCAGGAGATGCTGTTTCCCAGGGATGGAAGCAGGAGGCTTTTCCATCTGACCACGGCAGCCTGAACAGAGGTTGCAGTGGAGATTAGCACCCATACAGCCCTCCAAAGAAACACCCAGTAGTGCAGGAAGAGGATGAATGATCTGCTGCACTCTGCCAGGCTAAGTGGAATCATCTCCTCACTGAAAACTGACACTCATAAGCACATCAGGCAGTCTATGTGTGTGAGTGCACAGGGATGTCAGGCAGGTGTTTGGGTTGCAGCATTCACCAGCAGCAGCACGAAAAATGTGCCAGGCACTTCATGCTCTCAATCTTCGATCCATTGCAGGACATTCTGCTTATTAATCACTTACTAGGGAGGGCTTAGCAGCTGCCATAAGCATGCATGCTCCTAAACAGCTCATGCAATGAGTGGGATGACAATCAATTCTGCTGTCTTTCTGCAGGACAAGAACGCACACCATAAGTGGAAGCAGTCTAAGATCGAAGGTGACATTCTGGACATTCGAGTCAGAATCACAGAATTTTAATGGCACAGAAGGAGGCCATTCGGCCCATTGTGTCTCTGCTGGCTTTCCAAATAAGCACTATGACCTAGTGCCATTGCCCTGCCTTTTCCCTATACCCCTGCACACTGTTTCTATTCAAATAATCATCTAATGTTCTCGTGAATGCCTTGATTGAACCTGCTTCCACCACACTTCCAGGCAGTGCATTCCAGACACAAACCACTCAGTGTGTGAAAAAGTTTTTCTCACGTCACATTTTCTCCTTTTGCAAATCATTTTAAATCTGTGTCCTCTCGTTCTTGATCCTTTTACGAGCGGGAACAGCTTCTCCCTATCTACTCTGTCCAGCTCCTCCATGATTTTGAACATCTCAATCAAATCTCCTCTTAGTCTTCTTCTCTCCAAGGAGAACCTCAACCTCTCCAATCTATCTTCGTAGCTGAAGTTTCTCATCCTTGGAACCATTCTTGTAAACCTCTTCTGCACTCTCTACCAATGTGTTCACAACCTTTCTATAATGTGGCTCCCAGAATTGTACACAATACTCCAGCTGAGGCCTAACGAGTGTACAGCATAATCTCCTTGCTCTTTTACTCTATGCCCCTAAATAAAGTCCAGGATACTATATGCTTTATTAACTGCTCTGTCCACCTTCAAAAGTCTATGCACATATGCACCCAGGTCTTTCTTCTCCTGCATCCCCTTCAACATTTAACCCCTTATATTATATTGTCTGTCCATGTTCTTTCTACCAAAACGCATCACCTCACACTTCTCCACAATGAACTTCATCTGCTACCTATCTGCCGACTCCACCAACTTGCCTATGTCCTTTTGAAGTTCTACACCATCCTCCTCGCAGTTTGCAACACTCCCAAGCTTTGTATCATCTGCAAACTTTGAAATTGTCTCCTGCACACCAAGATCTCAACCATTAAATATATCAGAAAAAGCAAGGGTCCCAATACCGACCCCTGGCGAACTCAACTACAAACCATCCTCCAGCCCAAAAAATATCCATTGACCATTACTCTCTACTTCCTATTCTTCAGCCAATTTTGTATCCGCATTGCTACTGTCCCTTTTATTCCATGAGCAATAACTTTTCTCACAAGTCTGTTGTGTGGCACTGTATCTAATGCCATTTGAAAGTCCATGTACACTACATCAATAGCATTAGCCTCATTGACCTTTTCTGTTACTACTTCAAAAAACTCCAGCAAGTTAGTTAAATACAATTTCCCCTTTAGAAATACATGCTGGCTCTTCCTTATCAACCCATAATTTTCCATGTGACTACTAATTCTATCCCGAATAATTGTTTCTAGAATCTTGCCCACCACTGAAGTTAAATTGACTGGTCTGTAATTGCCGGGCTTATCCTTACAACCTTTTTTGAACAAGGCCATAACGTTTGCAATTCTCCAGTCCTCTGACACGACTCCTGAGTCTAGGGAAGACTGAAAGGTTATGGCCAGTGCCCCTGCAATTTCTACTCTCACTTCCTTCAATATCCTTGGATGCATCTCATCCGGTCCCGGATCTGGCGAGCACATCACTGACATGGGTCCATAGTTGGCAGAGAAAGTGACAGCTGAGGTTCCTTACACTCGGAGGACTGCTGGAGACCAGGCCCCTGCTCAGCCCCATGCAGATGATGAGGCTAAGAGACATGTTGGAGATGTAGAGACAGGCAGGGGAACATCAGCCATATGAATTTAAGATTTAAATTTAAACCCAAAATTTTTCAGCATGATAAAGATGTCACTGGATAATGGTTTACTATGGGCGAGTGGCGATCGAGGGGCTGGAACATGATCTTCCCTGATCAATCTGCATGAAGGGACGATCTCGAGAGGTCAACTGGTATTCTTACGTTGCTCCTCCCTGTTTGGTTCTGCCTGAAAAGGCTCTTTGCCAGGTGACATGAGTGCATCCCTGTCAAGGTTAGTTTTGATATTGCTTCCAAGTTGCCATTTTCCCAAGGCTTGGGAAAAATGTCGATTCTACTTACAAGTGCCTGAGGTCGCGGGAGAATGGAGTACTATGCATGTTCTAATGCGTGCTTTTAGCATCAGGCTAAAGGCTATTAGCACAGTTCAGCGCATTTTTAAAAGTTCATTCATGGGATGTGGGCTTCGCTGGCTGGGCCAGCATTTATTGCCCATCCATAGTTGCCCTTGAGGAGGTGGTGGTGAGCTGCCTTCTTGAACCGCTGCAGTCCATATGGTGTAGGTACACCTACAGTGCTGTTAGGAAGGGAGTTCCAGGATTTTGACCCAGTGACAGTGAAGGAACAGCCACATATTTCCAAGTCAGGATGGTGAGTGACTTGGAGGGGAACCTACAGGTGGTGTTGTTCCCATCTATCTGCTGCCCTTGTCCTTCTAGGTGGCAGAGGTTGTGGGTTTGGAAGGTACTGTCTAAGGAGCCTTGGTGAATTCCTGCAGTGCATCTTGTAGATGGTACACACTGCTGCTCCTGTGTGTTGGTGGTGGAGGGATGTTAGTGGATGTGGTGCCAATCAAGCGGGCTGCTTTGTCTTGCACGGTGTCCAGCTTCTTCAGTGTTGTAGGAGCTGCACTCATCCAGGCAAGTGGGCAGTATTCCATCACATTCCTGACTTGTGCCTTGTAGATGGTGGACAGGCTTTGGGAAGTCAGGAGGCGAGTTACTCGTCACACAATTCCTAGCCTCTGACCTGCTCTTGTAACCACAGCATTTATATGGCTAATCCAGTTCAGTTTCTGGTCAGTGGTAACCCCCAAGATGCAAAGGATCAAACTGCCAGCAGGGCAGACATGAAGTAGTACAGTTTAATTCAGCTATCATAAATCAAGGTACATTAGAGTAAAGTATAATGTCTGTTACCAAAAGAGAGCTGGGGCCTTCCAGCCAGCAGAACCAAGAAGTAAAGGAAATGTATCAGCAGCTTACTCTGCGTGGAACCTGCTAGCTATCAGATTGTCACGAGCCTGTCTGCCCTATCATCCCTCTGTTTTGGCCACTGCATGTGGCTCAGCGACAGCCTGGCCCTCATCAGCTCAATCCACTTCACTGTCCTCATCATCAGAAAAGATATCTCGGTCATCCATGCCTCCCTCAAACAAGACATCCCCCCTTTGTAGCCTGAGGTTGTGCAGGGCGCAGCAGACAATGATGATCTGGGACAGTCTCTGTGGTGAGTATTGGAGAACTCCACCTGAACAGTCCAAACATCTGAACCTCATTTTTAGGAGGCTTATTGTCTGCTCAATCATGGACCTTGTGCGGGCATGTGCAGCACTATAGCTTTCCTCAGCAGCACTCTGCAGATGGTGAACTGGCATTATCAGCCAGGTCTTCTGGGGGTGTCCCTTATCCCTAAGGAGCCAGCCTTGCAATCGTCATGACCATTCAAAAATCTGTGGCACCTAGGAGTGGGTCAGAATGTAGGAGTTGTGAGTGCTCCCTGGGGACCGAGCACAAACATGTAGGATTTGCCTTCTGTGATCACATATCAGCTGCACAATCAAAAAGTGGAAATCTTTCCTGCTGATGAATGTGACTGGCTGTTGCCAGTTCATCCCCAGGACACCAACATTGAAAGTCTGACCCTGCCCTCTAGGACTATCTTTCTCTCACCATCTCTGCCCAGAAACCCACTTCCACACCCAGACACAGGACCTCCAGACCCAACAAGGTCCTACCCTCCATCCCATGTTGCTGCACCCTCACATTCCTTCACTGTCTCCCTCCCTGGCCCGGACAGTCTGTGTTCCTTACCCAGACAGTTTTCACCCTTCTCCTACCTCCCATGTCAAGTTTGTCCTTCTGGCATTTGATATAAGCAAGATTTGTGAATGGTCCACAAGAAGGCCAAAGCAGCGTCTACTCACCTCAAAGTCGTGGAAGAAGTCAACCTTGCCAGGTGTATGCCTCTTTATATATATATATTCTTTATTTGTTCATCCCTAATTGCCCTTGAACTGAGTGTCTTGCTAGGCCATTTCAGAGGGGAGTTAAGAGTCAACCACATTGCACAGTCACATTAAGGCAGACAAGGTAAGGATGACAGATTTCCTTTGCTAAAGGGCATTAGTGAACCAGATGGGCTTTTACAACAATCAATGATAGTTTCATGGTCACCATTACTGAGATGAGCTTTATATTCCAGGTTTATTAATTGAATTTAAATTCCACCAGCTGTCATTGTGGGATTTGAACCCATGTCCCCAGAGCATTAGTCTGGGCCTCTGGATTACTAGTCCAGTGACATTACTACTACGCCACCATCTGCTCCTATACTATTGTAAAATTGAAATTCCTAATTTCTGACTGGTGAGGAATTTAATTTGGAGGAGGAACTTAATTCTGACGAGGTGGCCTTTTAATGAGCATGCATGACATGCTAATGCATTGTTCGTCAGGAAGCTCAACCCACCTTTGAAGTCCCAAGAACTCAACTGCTGAATTCATCCTACTGTTGGGAAGCTGGTTTTTGTCCTCCTGCCAAATTAAGTTCACCCGCCCATCAAGATTCCCGCTGCTGGTGGGACCAGAAGATTCTGCCCCAAGACTTGAAGTAGGACTTGAACCCATACTTTCTGACTGGACGGTGAGAATGCTACCAATTGAGCCATAGCTGATACATGACATATTGATTGATATGATATATAGTAATATGTGAACCATATAGTGAACCATAAGGACCAGGAAGGTCTCAATTCGGGTGTGTCTTTAAATAGTGTAGTTGAGGAATCAGTGCGGGGACAATAATTGGTCTCAATAACCCCAGGATAGGGAGAAAATCGAAGTAAAACTTTTATTCTTGATCAATTCCAGGAATACAAGAATTTCTGGTGAAAAAAGGCCAAGGGACATCTAATTTGCAAATTACTATCCTGGCAGTTGCACGATGCAATGGAGTTGTCAACCAATTGTAGAACATAAGAACATAAGAAATAGAAGCAGGAGCAAGCTCCTCGAGGCTGCTCCGCCATTCAATAAGACCATGGCTGATCTGACTATGGCCTTAATTCCAGTTACATGTCTGCCTCCCATAACTCTCAACTCCCTTGTAGATCAAAAAATCTGTTTAATTCAGCCTTGAATATATTCAATAACGCAGCCTCCACTGCTCTCTGGGGCAGTAAGTTTGAGAAATTAACAAAATTCCTCCTCATCTCCATCTTATATAGAAGAAATCTTACTTTGAAACTGTGTCCCCTAGCTTTAGATTTGCCCACAAGGGGAAGCATCATCTCAGCATCTACCCTGTCTTGCACCCTCAGAATCTTATATGTTTCAATAAGATCAATTCCCATTCTTCTAAACTCCAATCAGTAAAGGCCCAACCAACTCAACCTTTCCTCATAAGACAACCCTTTCATCCCAGGAATCAGCCGAGTGAACTTTCTCAGAACTGCCTCCAGTGCAAGTATATCCCTTCTTAAATAAGGAGAACAAAATTGTATGCAGTACTCCAGGTGTGGTTTCACCAACACCCTGTACGTTGTAGCAAGACTTCCCTGCTTTCATACTCCATCCTCCTTGCCATAAAGGCTAACAATCTATCTGCCTTCCTAATTACCTCTGTCACTGAAGGTGGGCTGAGGTAATGATTTTGTCACATTTGCTAGTCTGTTTGTAAACAAGATATCTCAAAAAACTAATGAACAATTAGTACACAGATAGTGTATGCTCAAGGAGAACTGATTAGTTTTTGGTGAAGATCCGGGTCTTGGATATTTTTAAAGGATTCGTCAGCATTGATTGATAGGGTGAATTGACTTTCTTTTAGAATGTTATTTTATTTAGAATGTCGTTGATTGTTTTGGCTTGTTGTAGATTGGCTCAGTTGTTGTGGTGCAATTTATTGCAATTGTTCAATTCTGAGCAGAGTTTTCAGAGCAGGTTGCTGGATGTGGGTTGTCCTGAAGCCTCCCCATTATATCATTAGCAAATTTGGCTACAATACACTTGTCCTTTCATATAATCATTAATATAGATTGTAAATAGATGAGCCCCAGCACTGATACCTGTGGCACTCTACTGGATATAGTTTGCCACCTGAAAATGACCCATTTATCATGATTCTCTGTTTTGTGTTAGTTAGCCAATCTCCTATCCATGCTAATATTTTACCCCAACGCATGAACTCTTATGTTGTGTATTACTCTTTCATGTGGCACCTTATTGAATGGTTTCTTTGGAAATCCAAATACACACTTCCTGGTTCCCCTTTATTCCCCCCTGCTTGTTACATCCTCAAAGATCTCTAATAAATTTGTCAAACATGATTTCCTTTTCATAAAACCATGTTCACCCAGCTTTATTGTATTTTGATTTTCTAAATGTGCTGCCATTTCAATAACTGAATTCTGATTGACATCTGAATCTATTTAGACCAAGTCCCCACAGGGAGCAGTAACTTTAAAAGAGGAAGGCCAGATCAGCAGTTAAACATCATTACCATGCTCCCAACACCAGACTACTCATGATCAATGTCACAGGAGATCAGCTATACTCTTTAAAAAGTTCCATTAACTTTTTCAAATCTTGTCCAATTTATTTTCTAACAGACTGACGTTAGTAGCAGTGTTGAAAAAAATGACAAATTGATTTAACTTAAATTAATTCATTAGCAGTTTCACAAATAGACTATCATTATCATTAAAAATATTGATTATTTGGTCCTAAATTAGTAATGTTTTGATAATTATTCCACTGAGAGCACAGACTGAAAATATTTAATAGCTTAAATAATCTTATCACACAAAGTTTGTTTGTATATGTTTAAATGTTGGCCAGAACATACTGCTTTGCTCCAAATAGGGTTATGAGATCTTTTATGTCTAACCGGGAGGGCAGCCAGGATCTCGATATAAAATGTCATCTGAATAATGGCATTTCTAATGACATAGCACTCACTAAGTAGTGAACTAAAGAATCAGCCAATGTAATTGGCAGGGGTATTGAGTATAAAAGCTGGGAAGTCATGCTGCAGCTGTATAGAACCTTGGTTAGGCCACACTTGGAATATTGCATGCAATTCTGGTCGCCACATTACCAGAAGGATATGGAGGCGTTGGAGAGGGTGCAGAGGAGGTTTACCAGAATGCTGCCTGGTCTGGAGGTTACTAACTATGAGGAGAGGTTGGAGAAACTCGGATTGTTCTCACTAGAGCGACGGAGATTGAGGGGTGACTTGATAGAAATTTACAAAATTATGAGTGGCATGGACAGAGTAGTTAGTCAGAAGCTTTTTCCCAGGGTGGAAGAGTCAATTACTAGGGGACATAGATTTAAGGTGAGAGGAGAAAACTATAGAGGAGATGTGCGGGGCAAGTTTTTTACGCAGAGGGTAGTGAGCGTCTGGAATTCGATGCCAGAGGAGGTGGTGGAAGCAGGTACGATGATGGTGTTTAAGAGGCAGCTTGACAAGTACATGAATAGGATGGGAATAGAGGGATACGGACCCCGGAAGTGCAAAATGTTTTAGTTGACGGGCAATATGATCGGCGCAGGCTTGGAGGGCCGAAGGGCCTGTTCCTGTGCTGTACTTTTCTTTGTTCTTTGTTTTGTTCTTTGTAATGTATTCAAGTCTTTGGACTGGTCTTAAGCCCACAACCTTCTGACTCAAAGTTAAGTGTGTAACCACCAAGTCAAAGCTAACATTAAAAATAATATGAATGGAAATTAATAAAAACATTAAAATCAACAGTGTGTTTATATGCCAGTGCAGTTCAAAGTGTTTATAATAAAAATTGTATTTTTTGCCTGTCACTTTAAAATGTAGCTTAAAACTCAGTCCTTGTACAAAGTGAGTGTAGCAGCTTGTTTGACCCAAGGTTTTGCCTATTCATAGAACGTTACAAGGTTTGTTGTTGTCCTCAAGGTAACAGACTCCAGTGAAATCATGCCAACTTTTACGAATAGGTTAGGCAGGTGGAGGAGGAAAGGGAAGATTAAGTGACATCGGTACAGGATGGGCACATGTAATTATAAATAGTGCTCATGTAGAGGATAAGCACCAAGAGACTGTTTGGACCAAATAGCCTGTTTTGGTGTTGTAATTTCCAAGCACTTATGTGTAAAGCAAGAAATAATAATAATAACAGAAAATACTGGAAATTTTCAGCAGTTTTGGCAGTATCTGTGGAGAGAGAAACAGAGTTAATGTTTCAGGTTGTGTTTTAGTTCATCAGAACTGACAAAAGATAGAAATTTAAGAAGTAAAATGGTGGAGGGTGGAATAAAAGCAAGAGGAAAGATCTGTGATAAAGCGGAAGACAGGAGGCATTAAATGACAAAAAAGTTGGTGAGACTAGCCAAAGGGATTGGTAATGGAATGAACACAGAAACAAAAGGTTGACCCAGTAGAGGTGTGAATTGCAGAATAATGCACAGCTGCCATCCGAAAGCAAAAACGAAACAACAAAGTTAAGAACGAAACCTACAAAGAAAAGGTGACAAAATGGGGCAACAGGTGGTCTGATATTGTTGAATTCACAGTTGAATTCAGAAGGCTGTAAAGTGCCTAACTGAAAGATGGAGTGTTGTTCCTCAAGCTTGCGTTGAGCATCACTGGATCACTGCAGTAGGCTGGGAACAGAGATGCCAGCAAGAGAGCAAAAATGACAAGCCACTGGAAGCTAAGGGTCTTCCTTGTAGACTGAGAAGAGTTGTTCTGCAAAGCAGTCACTCAATTTGCTTTTGGTCTGTAGAGGACACTGCAGCGAATACAGTATACTAGATTCAAAGAAGTACATGTAAATTGCCACTTCATCCAGAAAGGGTGTTTGGGGCCTGGGATGGTGAAGAGGGAGGAGCTAAAAGAGCAGGTACTATGTCTCCTGCGCTTACATGGAAAGGTGCTGTGGGAAGGGGATGGAGTGTTGTGATAGCAGATAGGCCAAGATTTTTTAAAAATTCATTTACAGGATGTGGGTTTCACTGGCTGGGCCATCATTTATTGCCCATCGCTAGTTGTCCTTGAGAAGGTGGTGGTGAGCTGCCTTCTTGAACCGCTGCAGTCCATGTGGTGTAGGTACACCCACAGTGCTGTTAGGAAGAGAGTTCCAGGATTTTGACCCACTGACAGTGAAGGAACAGTGATATATTTCCAAGTCAGGATGGTGAGTGACTTGGAGGGTAACTTCCAGGTGGTGGTGTTCCCATCTATCTGCTGCCCTTGTCCTTCTAGATGGTAGTGGTCATAGGTTTGGAAGGTGCTGTCTAAAGGGCATTGGTGAATTCCTGCAGTGCATCTTGTAGGTGGTACACACTACTGCTACTGTGCGTCGGCGGTGGAGGGAGGGAATCTTTGTGGACAGGGTGCCAATCAAGCGGGTTGCTTTGTCTTGGATGGTGTTAAGCTTCTTGAGTGTTGTGGGAGCTGCACTCATCCAGGCAAGTGGGGAGTATTCTATCACACTCCTGACTCCCGTCTTGTAGATGGTGGACAGGCTTTGGGTGTCAGGAGGTGAGTTACTCATCACAGGATTCCTAGCTTCTGATCTGCTCTTGTAGCCATAGTATTTATATGGCTAGTCCATTTCAGTTTCTGGTCAATGGTAACCCTCAAGGATGTTGATAGTGGGGGATTCAGTGATGGTAATGTCATTGAACGTCAAGGGCCGATGGTTATGTTTTCTCTTGTTGGAGATGGTCAGTGCCTGGCACTTGTGTAGTGCGAATGTTACTTGCCACTTATCAGCCCAAGCCTGGATATTGTCCAGGTCTTGCTGCATTTGGACATAGACTGCTTCAGTATCTGAGGAGTCATGAATGGTGCTGAACATTGTGTAATCATCAGCAAACACCTCCACTTCTGACCTTATGATGGAAGGAAAGTCACTGATGAAGCAGCTGAAGATGGTTGTGCCGAGGACACTACCCTGAGGAACTCCTGCAGTAATGCCATGGAGCTGAGATGACTGACCTCCAACAACCACAACTATCTTCCTTTGTACCAGGTATGAATCCAACCAACAGAGAGTTTTCCCCCTGAATCCCATTGAATCCAATTTTGCTAGGGCTCCTTGATGTCGCACTCAGTGAAGTGCTGCCTTGGTGTCAAGGGCAGTCACTCTCACCTCACCTTGGAAGTTCAGCTCTTTTGTCCAAGTTTGAACCGAGGCTGTAATGAGGTCAGGAACTGAGTAGCCCTGGCGAAACCCAAACTGGGCATGAGGGAGCAGGTTATTGCTATGCAAGTGCTGCTTGATAGCACTGTTGATGACCCCTTCCATTACTTTACTGATGATTGAGTGTAGACTGATGGGGCGGTAATTGACTGGGTTGGATTTGTCCTGCAGGGGAATAGTCGCTTTGAAAAGGAGGGAAGGGGAAGATGTGAGATGTGTTTGGTGGTGGCATCATGCTGGCGGTGGCGGAAATGGCGGAGGATGATCCATTTAATATGCAGGCTGGTGGTGTCGAAAGTGAGGGCAAGGGGGACCCAATGTGGTTCTGGGAAGTAGAGGAAAGGGTGAGAGCAGAAGTGTGAGAAAAGGATTGGATACAGTCGAGGGCCCTGTCAACCATAGCAGGGAATAATCACAGCTGAGGACAAAGGAGGACGTATCAGAAACAATTAGAGGAATCTGTAAAGCAAGACCGGTTGTTTGAATACAAGAAATTGAGGAGTTGAAAGACCTATGGGAAAGGTCAATTAGAAATCTCAAAAGTAGCCAAGAACTGTTATTTGAAAAGGAAGAATGTGCAGGGATATGGGTAGAAGGCAGGAGAATGGCACTAAGTAAATTGCTAATTCAGAGAGCTGGTACAGGCATGATGGGCCGAATGGCCTCCATCTGCTCTGTAAAAATTCTGTGATTCTGCAAAGAACATGCCTGAAACTCTTAAAAGGGGCAGATTTAAATTCTTGAAAGATAAGAAAAATATTATACATACTTGAAAATAGTTTATAGAAGATTAGGTTAGTTTATAGAGTTACATTTTTTTTGTTATTGTGCTAATCTATGAATTTCATTTAAAATAAACTGTCTATTATAAACATGTTGGGCCAGATTTTGCTGTACTTACAATGGTGAGGCTATTAGTGCTGACCATTATTGCTAGGTAAAACTGATAGCATCTTCTGGCATCCATACAGACATGCACATTCAAGTTACTGTCAGTGATATGTTGCTCCTTTACAGGCTGCATCGTGGGTCCATATAATTATTTTTAACTAATCATAAGGTCTTCATAACATTTGTTTCAGTGGTGCATGTTACACTTTTGTGAAAATTGGACTAAAATTTAATGTTAGTTCTCTGAAAATTATTGCATTACTGAAGTTCTTTAGCATCTCAGAAATCAAAGTATCTAAGATGAAAGCATATGAATAGCTTGTTGGGCTAAGCTTAAGGCATGATTCGGAGGCCACTGAACAATGGCTAAGCTTTACTGTGATGCTTTAGATCTGAAGTGGAGACTGAAGTGGAATTTTATGAAGGCATAAGATAGCCAATATCTAACAGCAATTACAAAACATAATGTACTATTCATTGCTGAAAAGAGAGACATATTGCCAAAGCTTTTCATCTTGTGTTTATCCTGATGAGTGCAAAATGAAAAGTTTCAACAACTTAGCTCTTTTTTCGGCAATATTCAAGTTCTGTACTACCAAGAAACTCTATGAACTGTTCACTTTGCAGAAATATTACTGAAGACTTTCTTGAAAGTTTGGGGAATTGGGATGCACCCACGAGAATAACCTGAATTATAGAGCGGGAATAAACTATGATAGAGAGCATAAAAAAAGCAACAATGTTTTTAGAACAATTAAACTGTTTCCTACAACTGAAACAGAATTTACATTTTTTTTTACTATGGCCAGAATTTTCCAGCCCCCAGCCCGCGATGGGTTCCCCCGCGATGGGGCCAATGGCCCAATGAAATCTCCGTTCACATTAGCGGGACCGGAAGATCCCGCCAGCGTGAGGGGCTGGAAAATTCTGGCCCGTGAAACCATTACTATTGTAAAGACCAGAAAACAGACAATTTTTGACCATGTGAAAGCCTAAATAATTATGTTTCCATAAAACAGTCCAAGCTTTTCCAGTGATACTGTTCCTAAGAGATTGGAATAGCGTTTTCCTAATTACATCCCCATTATTGTTATCACTTGGGAGGCCAAGCAAGCAGGGGATAATATTTAAAGGCGTCCACATTGGCAATGAATCTAGTTGTGTGAGTATATATGTATATACTTAATGAGAGAAAGGTGATCTCCACTGTCTGACTGTCTTCCATCTTCCTTTCTCTTTCTGTGCCTCACATACCTTTTCTCATTGTTCTCTGCAATATTCATAATCTTCAAGAAACTATAGGATTGCACATGCTTGCATCCTACATTTTCAGGATTAATATTGGTGATTAATGTTGAAGAACATTTATCTGTGGGTTGCAATTTACCACCTTATTATTTTGTTTTTGGAATAAATATAACACATTAAATTTACAACAATTATTTGTAGGCCATTTGCTTGGCCAATATTGAAGGATATAATTATTTGAAATTCCCTGAAAAAGCAACATGGGTCCATATAATTATTTTTAACTAATCATAAGGTCTTCATAACATTTGTTTGAGTGGTACATGTTACACTTTTATGAAAATTGGACCAATATTTAATGTTAGTTCTCTGAAAGTTATTGCATTACTGAAGTTCTGCATCATCGTAGAAACTGAAGTATCTAAGATGAAAGCATATGAATAGCTTGTTGGGCTAAGCTTAAGGCATGATTCGGAGACCACTGAACAATGAAAATTTGCAGAGGCTGGATTGGGTTGAGAATCCTGCAGTGGGTTTGCAACAGTGTTGGGATTATGAGACAGAGGAGTTCACAGGTGTTCGAGTGAAAGGTCATGAATGGCCAACTAACCCTTTGATGAGACTACACTTTTGGACATAAATTCATGTCAGTTCTTAAGAAAAATAGATTAAGCACCTGAGTATATGTTAGGTGGTCAGAAAGTATGCTGGGTTGAAGCTGCTGGCTGGAAGGCTGGATGGTAAAGTTTGCTTTTTTTGTGAATTATTGATTTTTGTATGCATTTATTCTGTTGTGAATTCTATATTAAGGGTACATGCGGGATGCATGATGTACTCTAAGTGTACCACACTAAATTTTTTGGACAAAATTACATTTCCACAGAAACATGGGCCAAACCTCCAACTAGTGTTGGAAAGTGCTAGCCAACAGAAATGAGAAGAAATAAATACCTACTTACCTGGTCTTGAAAATAACGTTGACACTTCCGTTCGCCAGAGCTGCTTGGGGGGGTGAGGGGTGTCGGACGTCGGGTGGCGGGGTGGGAGTTCAGAAGTCCGGGGTGGGGTTCGGAAGTCCAGGACTGTGGGTGGGGG
Organism: Cetorhinus maximus; assembly: GCF_964194155.1. NCBI lineage: Eukaryota > Metazoa > Chordata > Chondrichthyes > Lamniformes > Cetorhinidae > Cetorhinus > Cetorhinus maximus. The sequence goes on along the minus strand of NC_135880.1, from coordinate 74,763,546 downwards.
TGGAGGGTGCCAAGGTCGGAGGGGTGGTTTGAGAGTGTCCAAGGTGTCAGAGGTCGAGGGGAATGGGGGGAGTCCCATGGCGGGGGTATCGGGGGTGTGGGAGAGTCCCATGGGGTCTGTCTCGGTCTTTATAATAGTTACTCAGAAGTTATATGAGGTTTTAATTTTTCTAACTTTTTCTGGGTAACTATTGGTATAGACCCGGCAGAACTATCCAAAGTTTGCGATTTAAATGGCCGTTCAGATGGTTCCTAACACAGTGCAATTGTCCAGAGGAAGTGTGCATTTCTGGGCAATTGCCATGCAAACCCTTAACTGGGAGCTTCCCAGAGAGATTCCCAGCGCAAGTCTGACACTGGGGAGCACATAAGTTACAGGCAATGATTTCTGTTTATTTTAGATCATAATTTTCTTTATAGTATAAAAAGGGAGAGTACTTGAAACTTTAGTTTTCCTTCCAACATGACCATTCTCTTTTCAGCTCTGGAACATAAGGAAGATTCATAGTGAAACAGGAGTCTCAGCATGATTCCTCTTTCCTCATGAGAGAAAGTGACTTTTAGGGGGCATCTTGCTAATGAATACAAAATTAACTTAAGGGTAGAAAACAGTCAGTGCTAGTCTAACAACAGATATGTCAGAATGTGGAAGAGATAAGTGCTGAATGACTTGTCCCAATGACTGGTATAATCAAAGAATCATAGAAATTTACAGCACAGAAGGAGGCCATTTGGACTGTTATGTGTTTGCTGACCCTTTGAAGGAGCAGTTGGGCTTCGTCCCACATTCCTGCTTTTTGTCCATAACCCTGCACTTTCCTCATACTCAAGCACCTGTCCGAAGACCCTTTTAAAATTATTTATTGAATCAACTTCCACTACTTTTTCAGTTCGAGTGTTCCAGATACTGACAAATCTGAGTGAAAAAAATTCTTCTCATCTGCCTTCTGGATCTTTTGCCAATGATTTTGAATCTATGACCTCACTAATAGTCTCACCGGGGGAATAACTTTTTTTTCTATCCACTATCTAAACATCTCATCTTGAAAACCTCTATTAGGTTACCTGCTAATTCCATCTGTTCCAAGGAGAATTATCCTAACTTTTCCAATCTCTCCTCATAACCGACACCTCTCATCCTTGGTAAAATCGTGGTAAACCTACTTAGAGCTCTTTCTAAGCCCTTTACGTCTTTCCTGAACTGCAGTGCCCAGCTGGAGCCTAATCAGTGATTTATAAAGTTCCAGGAGGGTATCTTTGCTTTTATATTCCATACCTCCATTTATAAACCCTAGTTACCCATGGCCTGAATTTTACCCTTCGTAGGCGGGTGCGATCAGAAGGCCAGCGACCAGTCGGGAAATGGGCCACCACCTGTGATAGACCCCCAACTGCGATTTCACACTGGCTGGCCAATTAAGGCCCGCCATGCATGAAACACGTCTTCCCAATGGTTGGGCAGAGTCATCAGGGGGCACGGTCCTGTCAGCCACCAAGTCCAATGGCGGCTTGGCGGTCAGTTTAAAAACAGCACAAGCAGGCTCCTTGAAGGCTTCCAGGGAAGAACATATCCTCTGCATTGTGAACAATGAAGTTATGGCATCAAGTGCAGCTGAAGATGCCAGGCGGGAGGGCAGGTTGGGTGGGCACTCGGCCCCCTGGTTTTCGGAAGAGTGCCTCGCAGTCGTGGAGGAGGTGGCTGCCAGGAGAGATACCGTTGCCCCCAGAGATGGAAGGAGGAAGCCACCGCACCTAACAAAAAGAGCTTGGGAGAAGGTGGCAGCGCAGGTCAACAGTCACGGCGTTGTACAGCATGGGTGCATTGCCACAAAAGGTTTAACAACCTGCTGTGTTCGGGAAGGGTGAGTACCGTGTTGGCATGGATCAGTGTGTTGAAGTGTTAAGGTCTGCCCATCCCTGTGGAGCTCAGGTGTGCTAGAGTCTGAGTGTCAACTGTCAATGACGCCAGAGCTGGCCAAGGGGGTGAGCCCTGGCTGCTTGGACTGAATGCCTTGCGGTTCGAGGACCACAATTCGGATGTACACTGCAAGGTGTTCCTCAGGTTGGCCAGGCTGATATGGCGCTACAGGTAGATAACGGACTCACCGTGCTCCTCTGGTCTTTCAGGAGAAATCAACCCATAACAACATTTAAAGGTCACAGACAGTTGGAGGCCCCCCCCCAAACCTCCTAATCCTATCCTGAGTCGAGGCGGACGCACACACCTCAGTTAACGATCGTGGAGAGGCTCAGGTGTCAGGCGAAGGTAAGGGTGCAGTGCACAGAGGTGAGAGTTTTAGATGGTGCAAACATTCTTGTGTAGTCTCATCATTGATGGGAGCCTCAAAACTGAATTCCCCTTTGACCACTGAAAGATGATGGCACCATGATGCAGATCTCCATTATCTCACCAGGGTGCCTGGTATGCACAGTGACAGTGTGATGACTTAAACTAATGACATGTTGTTGTTCTCCCTTAGATTCACCAGCACGCACTCAATCGCAAGACTCCAAAGGGCCACCCCTGACGCCAGAGGGTCGCTAGGCTTCACATGCACCCTGAGAGCGCCCTGAGAGGAACCTGCAGAGACTTCACATGTACCTGCGTCACACACGCCCTCTGAGCCAGGCACCAGCGCAGATACCAGCACCTCGGTGGGTGTTGGATCCTCGGTTAGAATGCCAGAGCACAAAGGTGAGGGCACTACACAATCACTTGAGGAGCAGGCAGAGGCAGAGTTCCCTAGGCGCTGGCAGTTGGAGGACTGCTGGAGACCAGGACGATGCTCAGTCGAAGGCAAATGATCAGCTTCTGCAGTCGTCCATTAGGTGGCAGATGCTGGATGTCCAGCGAGATGTGCGGGAGTATCTGGCAGAGGTCCATGAGGGTATGCATGCCATGGTCTCTGTGTGGAGGAGTCCATGCAGAGCATGAGCACTTCGTTGACCTTTTTGGCCGAGCTCACTGCCTCCTCCATTGATAGAGTGGCGACTCTCATGGAGAGGCAGCTCCAGGAACAGAATCAGGGGTTCCTGGGGTTGCGCTCGGACCTGCAAGCCCTCACACAGGCAATGATTTCAGGTGGTCAGTGCCAGTGTGGGAGATGGATGAGGCACCCAATAGCCCAGCTAGGTGCCCTTCCATCAATGGTGAGCAGGGAGATCCAGAGCAACATTGGTAGGCAAGCTGCTTGTCGTCTCTGCGGCTTCCTCTGAGGGCGCTCTGGATGATGGCAGCAGCTCTTCTGCCCCTCTGCCAGTGACTGTGGCATCTAATGAGGTGGTGATGACTGGGAAGATGCCAGTCGCGGCACTGGCCGCTCCCTCCCAGGCAGGGACAGCACAAGCTCCACTGGCCAGACCTCCAAGGCCAACAAGACAGCAGAGTCAGCTGTCTCCAATGCCACGGCCAATGAAGGGAGCAGTGTGGGGCGGGGTACCAAGATGTAGCGCCTGCAAATGTAAGCTTAAGGCACCATGGGCACAAGAGGGACTAGTAACGGGTGATCTGCTATTGTGTAATGCTTTGTTTACGTTTACTGGTCTGGGAATGAAGATCAGAGAAGGTGATGTTAATTTTTTTGGATTGTCAAAATGAGATTAATTTTGTTTTTATTGTAATGGCCTGAGTATGCTTCACCTTTATATTTTTTTGGTGCAGGGTACACCAGTATGTAATGCTGGACATGAATGGCTATAAACTTTATTGCACAGGCACTGAGTGGACTTTGGGTTCAAATTAAAGGGTCATTTCAGGGATGGAGGTGGCAGTGCTGGCATGAGGTGGAAGCAGATTTTTGGCAGCCTAGCTGAAGAAGCGTTGTATCAAAGCTCCCCTGGTGTCCCTGCCTCCCTGGAGGTTACAGAGGCCCACACCCTCAGCGTTCTCCTCACCGTGCTTCTCTTCTGACTCACTCCTGGATTCATCCTTTGTGGCCTGTGGAGCTGCGTCAAGGTCCTCTTCCTCCAGTGGGCCCCCCTTGCCAATACCAGATTGTGGAGAGTGCAGCATGCAACCACTATCAGTGTCACTGGCTCTGGGGGTATTGTGGTGCTCCCCCTGAACGGTCCAGGCATCGGAAGTGCATCTTCAGAAGGCTTATGGTCCTCTCTATCACTGCCCTTGTGGAGGCATGACTCCTATTATAACGCTGCTCTGCCTCTGTTCTTGAGTGGCTGAGAGGCATCATGAGCCACCTTTTCAACGGATAGCCCTCATCAAACAGTAGCCATCCATCCAGTCGATTGAATAGCCTTGAGACCTGGGAATGTCTGAGGATATGTGTGTCATGGGAGCTGCCAGGGTACCATGCACAGACTTGCAGAATCTACGTCCTGTGGTCACGCACTATTTGGTCATTCATGGAGTAGAATCTCTTCCTGTTGGTGAAGGCACCCAGCTAACCCGCTGACGCCTTGATAGCCATATGTGTGCAGTCGATTGCACCCTGGATGCGGGGGAACCCAGCAATCGCTGCAAACCCTCTAGTTCGCTCAGCCTGGCTGGCTTCGTCTGTACAAAAATGAATAAATATCATTACCCGCCTGAATAGAGCTTCTGTCACCAGCTTGACGCAACTATGGACAGCTGATTGGGACACTCCACAAAGATCCCCCGCTGACCCTTGGAAAGAACCGGAGGCATAGAAGTTGAGGGCCACTGTGATCTTCACAGCCACTGGCATGGGGTTTCCACCCACACGGTTGGATGTGATCTCAGTGCCCAATCACCTGACAAATGGAGGTCACGGTCTCCCTGAACAGGCAGAGCCTCCTTCGGCATTGCACTGCAGACATATTGAGGTAGCTGCATCGCTGCCTGTAAACTCTTGCAGTAGGATAGTGGCGTCTTCTGCAACCTCCTCCACCTTGGACTACCTGCTGGCCCTGCGTCCCTTGTGCCTGCGCCTCTCCTCCCATAGATCGCTACCCCTGGAAGCTGCATTGGGATACCTGGCCTCCTCTCCCTTCTGCCCCTCTTCCTCCTCAGAAGAGGTGCCACCAGCAGAGACCACAATCCCTATTACCAGGGTAACTGAAGGCTGTCTGATACCTGGAAGGGTTCACTAGGTCAAAATCTTCTGGGGGATCACTGGGCTAGTAATCCAGAGACTCAGCGTAATGCTCTGGGGACCGGGGTTCGAATCCCGCCACAGCAGATGGTGGAATTTGAATCAAATAAAAATCTGGAATTAAAGACTAATGATGACCATGAAACCATTGTCGATTGTTGTAAAAACCCACCTGGTTCACTAATGTCCGTTAGGGAAGGAAATCTGCCGTCCTTACCTGGTCTGGCCTACATGTGACTCCAGACCCACAGCAATGTGGGGGGTTTACCCTTAAGTGCCCTAGGGCAACTAGGGATGGGTAATAAATGCTGGCTGAGTCAGCGACACCCACATCCCATGAACGAATATAAAAAAAAGACACCAACGAGTCCTGAAATGAAGCCTAGAAATGCTAAGAATGAAGCTCAGAATGGAAATGAAGCTGTCAAGTTCAAATAAGCAACCAGCAGCAAACTATCTCCTAAACTTCTCACTACTCACACTGTCAATGATGCTGAACCATTTTATCCCACTCTTGGATGAGGTTTTGCAAAATGTGGGCTGCCCGCCTGCCGGTTTTGCCCTTGTGATGACCGTGAAATCGCACGGGCAATGTAAAATTGGGTTCAATTGGCTTTTTAATGGCCTTAAGTGGCCTCTTAATTGATAGTGGGCAAGGCTCCGACTCCCGAGTGCGCCCACCGATCTGAAGATTTTGCGGGAAGTCCGACGTCTTCTCGCGCTTTTTTACACCCGATCGGGTCAGGTGCGAGCCTGTCCACGAGGCGTAAAATTCTGCCCCATGTGTTTTTTGACCACCTTATTAACTTGCCTTGCCACCTTTAAGGATATGTGTGTATGGAAACCAAGGTCTCTTGACTTACTGACAATTTTCAAAACCATACCATTTATGCTATATTAGCTTTCCATATTAGCCCTCCCAGTGTGCATCACTTCACATTTCTTGGATTGAACTCCATCTGCATGCCTCTGCTCATTTCATCAACTGAAGTTGATAATTATCCTCATTGCTACCCACTACTTCGCCAAGTTTCGTATCATCTGTAAACTTATAATGCTGCTCTCTATACCCTAGTTTAGGTCGTTTATAATAATTGAAAAGGGTAATGGACCCAAAATTGACCCTTTGAGAACACCACTGTAAATCTGTCAGTCTGAAAAAACATCCATCCATCACCAACACCATGTGCTCCCTATATGGCAGCTGCCCTACTCACCACTGGGTGAATCACGGCAGCGACGGGATGAGGCCCTTATGTGGACATTAATTGCCCACGCAAGGGCCCCAATTGGCGACAGGCTGGGAATAACATCCACAAGCCTTCCCACCACAGACTTAACTGGGGGAGAGGTTGGAAAGCAGCAGGGTCCCCACCCACCACCTTCCCACCTGATTAAATGCCCCCGCCACCTAACTTGCCACGGGAGAGGGCACTAAATTCTGCCCTGGGACCAGCCCCACCACTCTTCTACAAACTGCATCCAGTATTTTATATCTGTTTGACCAGAACTTCTCACCATTCAAGGTGCTGACCTGACAAAAGCACCATACAGTTTGACTATGACTTCCACCTATTTTTCCCATACAACCTGACTAAAATAATACTTGGGAGTAATCTAGACTTTCCCAATAGCTGCTATGCTTGTGGTGTCAATTCCTCTACGTGTCTTTTTATTTCTCATTTTCACTCTTTATTTAAGTTTTTTTGCTCACTGAAAATAAGGCTGAGGGGTGCCTAATAGGTGTCTTTAAAATTGTGAAAAGTTTTCATAGGGCAAAATCTCCCCATCCCACCAGCATTGCAAAACTTGGCAGGAGGGGGAACTTAATTTGGCATGAGGCCAAAAATCAGTTTCCTGACAGCAGGACGTACTTTAGGAATTCTGATCTCACGGTTTTAAAAGTGGGTCGAGCTTCACAATGACTAATGTTGGGAAGCCCTTTTTCATGCATTTGTATGTCATGCATGCTCATTAAAACGTCACCTTGCTGGAATTAAGTTCGCTTGCCAAATTAAGTTCCCTGCCAGCAAGGTATTAGAATGTTCACTTTTACGACTGTATATAAGTGGTGTACACCTGGTGAGGTAGACTCCTTCCATGATTAACGGTGAGTAGCTGCTGCATTGTCCTCTTTGGGGAGCATCTGTAAACGTCAGCCTATGCTTGAGACTGGGTGGTGGCAGTGCAAGTTGCATGGAGGATGACTAAGGAAGGGAGGAAGGGTTAGCAGGGAAAGTGAAGCAGTGACCAGGCAAAACTTGAAGGGATAGTGCAGATGTCTGGATGCCCTTTAAATACGGCGCCTGGACTTTCAACTCCATGAGGCAACTGTGGGGACTTCCTGTCCGCCCCCGTCACGAGATTTGCTGTGCTCCGCATGAGTGCATAGATGATGAACTGACCAGGGCAGGATCGCATGTGGTCAGCCATCTCACAACACCCCCCCCCAGCAGAAATCACTCCAACTTCCACTCCCGCCACCGAACACAGACTCCAGAACAGAAGTTTCCGCCCTAGAATGAATACAGATAGGATGCTTCCTCTTGTGGGGAGAACAAAACTAGTCAACGTGTGCTGAGTCAGAACACTTACTGGGATCAGGCAGTAAAGCTGTTCAAGAGTAGTATGGAGTTTAGCAATTCAGAAAAGGAAAAGGGGTATAGAATTGGCTTGGAAAGAAGTGATGGTACATGATTTGGAGATAGCATGTCCGAGATCAGAGTGTGAAAGTACTAACCCTGGCTGGGGTCAGAAGTTTGGGAGCATTTGGTGAAGCACAGCAGACGGGGATGATGGGGCTTTGAACCACTATGTAGAAAGAGTGGATAATAAAACTCACTTGTGAAGCCTGTGATTACTTAGGATGTAAAACCAGGATCACTTAAAAAAGCAGGGTTTGGCGTACTCAGCAGACTGAGGATTGGAGTCTGTTTGAAGGTAGAGGTCTATAAACATATTGCAGGGGTGCTTAAGTTTGGGAACATTTGAAGGGGTGGCTAGAATCTAAGTGCGCTTGGGAGTAATTCAGGAATCAGCCTGAATGCTGGACTGAAAGCTTGTTGTCACTTTACAGTTAACACATATGATCAAGGCAGCAGAGAGAATGGACATAGTAGCAAGAGAGCAGCTATACTCTGAACACACAAACAATCACACTATCAGGAGAGAGTGCAGCCAAACGAAAGAAAAAACAACAGCCATAGGCATGAGCCATTTCAACTTTGTCACTCGCACATCCCTGTTAGAAACCCCATAATAAGTCACACCTTGTTCAACCAGATGCAAGTGGGCTTTTATTGGCAAAGTGATTAATAATATTTGATGAACAATGGAACTGACCCTCAAAAAATGTTTTAGAATTGTGGATTGCTACTAAATGATTAATGATGTAGATAATTATGCCAATTTTTAAAATAATAACTTTAAATTTTTTATTTCAGTTTTTAAGAATAACTTTAAAAAGTTTTTCAGATTATTAGGAAAGAGGCCTGTTATGGCTGTCAAGATATGGAGTAAGATAGCGCACCGAGGGAGCGGATGACATATAAAGCATGAAGGCTGAAGGCTCAATAAAATAACAGGACGCAAGGACCTAGCTGGCGCAAAAGCAAAATTCCTGAGGGCCTTGACAGAGGACTGCATGTGCAAAGGAAAATTTTTGGACACATTGGAAAATTTGACAGGTAAAGGTCTGGATATATTTATAGGCCAGAATCTTCGGGTCGGCGTACGGGGGTGGGCCCCGCTCGCTGACGCGTAAAATGATGCGCGGTGAGGTCGGGTGTGCGTCCCGCCATTACCGCTGCGTCATTCTGATTTTCAGTTCGGCAGACGCACACTGGAGTTGGCTGTGTGCCTGCTGAACTGTCATAGGCCTATTAATGCCATTTAAATATCAATTAAAATAATTAACAGAGCTGCCCGTCGAACCTTAAGGTTGGCAGGCAGGCGAAGAGCCCAGGCAGCCTTCTCAATTATCATGAAACCTCATTCACGGATCATGCCTATGGCTGCTATTTCTTCTTTCATTTGGCTGCACTCTCTCCTGATAGTGTGATTGTTTGTGTGTTCAGAGTATAACTGCTCTCCTGCTACTATGTCCATTCTCTCTCCTGCCTTGATCATATGCATTAACTGTAAAGTGACAATAAGTTATTGATAATGAAATTAATCTCCCTGAGGCAGTTCTGTACCTCAGGGAGATTTCTGTGCTCTTTCGCGCGCATGCCCACTCAGCCTACTCCCCCCGCCCGCACAGGGTGTGCTCAGTGCTTCCGGGTGCGCATCATGCTGGGTGGGCCTTAATTGGCCTGCCCATGCAAAATGGCGGTGCGCTGCATGCCCACTCCCGCCCAGCACCCCCAACAGGGAGAAAATTCTCCCCATAATTTATTTTTGTACTGTTACAATGGCTGGGATTTTGCATGAGGTTGATGAAAAATTGTCAACCTTTGCCATCATTACCTCTCTGAAACTTAATGCAACTTCAGAACATCAGGCAGAGTAGCATGGGAATACTGAAATTGCAGCCTGTCATTCAGTGTTCCAACATAGATTGCATTTGTGCACACTATCTTTTCAATCCCCAACACCATAGAGCGTGAAATCAGTGAGAATTTCAACTTTGTTGCTCCCACGTCACTGTTAAAAGCCCCATAAAAAGTCACACATTGTTCAGTCAGATGCAAGAGGGCTTTTATGGCAGTGTTTAATAATATTTGATGAACAATGGAATTGAACCAAAAGAATAATTTGTGATTTGCTGCCAAATGATTAATTACTGTAAGAGCATTATGCAAAATTTTAAAATAATAAAGTTAAAATTTTTATTTCAGTTTTTAAGAATTGCTTTAAAACCTTTTTTCAGAATATTTGGCCCCTTCCTATTTCTCATCCACACCCTGCCCCTGAGTGACAGTATCTGAAAGCACAGCATTAGTTTTCACATGTCCACTGATGATACTCAGCTCTACCTCACCACTATCTATCTTGACTCTTCCTCTGATGCTATCGGACTGATTATCTGACATCCAGTATTGAATGAGCAGAAATTTCCTCCAATTAAATATTGTGAAGACTAACGGCATTGTTTTTGGTCATTGTTCCAATCTCCATTCCCCAGAATCCATCCCTCTCTCTGGCAACAGTCTACAATTAAGCCAGTCTGTTTTCAACCTTGGTGTCACATTTGGTCCCAAAATGAGCTTCCAACCTCATATTCATGCCATCACTAAGACTGCCTATTTCCTTCTCCATAACATCACCTGGCTTTGCCCCTGTCTCAGTTCGTCTGCTGCTGAAACCCTCATTCTTGCCATCATTACCTCTAGACTTGACTATTCCAATGCATTCTTGGTTGCTCTCCCACATTCTACCCACCATAAACTTGAGGTCACACAAAACTCTGCTGCCAATGCCTTAAATCACAACAAGTCCCATTCCACTTTCACTTTCGTGCTTTTCCAATTATAATTGCTTGACCATAGGTGGCCATGCTTTCCGTTGCCTCCCTACACCTCTCTAACTCTACCTTGCTTTCATCTTTTAAGACATTCCTTATAACCTAACTCTTTAACTAAGCTTTTGATCATCTGACCTAATATCTCCTGATGTGGCGACGTGCCATAATTTATTTTATAATGCTCCTGTGAAGCACCTTGGGATGTTTAATTATGTTAAAGGCACTATATAAATATAAGCTGTTGTTTTAGCTTCCAACTTCACCCCAGTGTAGGTCTCAATCTTTAATTTGCTTTATGTAAAAATAAATTAACCACTTATATTTTACTGCTTATTGAACCTTGTTTGTGTGACTGAAAATATCTTTTAATATGATTGGCTGTTTGGACAGCCTTATGACATTGTTGTTGCTCCATTCTATGAATGCCCAGTAAAGAACACTGCAATCAGTTGCAATACCACTGTATGGCAGTAGAGATGAAATTCTACCAGAAATAGTTTGATCTTTCAGTGAACCTTCCCTCAAGGTCAGTAACGGGCACCTTTGCTTCGCTGCTAACCACAAACTCCCTGTTAATATGCTATATATTTTATTATGGGGTGGCTGAGAACCAACAGAGCAACTCAAAGAATTTGTTTTACAGGATTTAATCAGTTGTTTTATGATATTATCAAAGTTACAAATCTCATCCTCTGTCCCAGTGATTGTTGTAAACTATCTCCTCAACCTCCATCAATGCCTCTCCTCCATCCTCCAGCTGGGTGAGACAACCAGCACCTGGTTCCGTTCCCATCTATCCTGAAGTAGCGAGAAAATCACCCAAATTAGTTCCTCTTTCTAATCACATACCATTAACTCTGGAGTCCCCCAAAGATCATGGTTAACCCACTCCTATTTTTCATCACCTATCTAATTTCACATTGGCAAAATCAACTGAAAACATGTCAGATTTCACTTTATGCTGATGATACCCAGCTCTACCTTCACCACCAACCTCTACCCAACGCTCCACTGCCCCTGATCTTTCACACTGCTTGTCTGATGTACTGGTTGAGCAGAAATTTCCTCCAATTAAACATCAGGAAGACAGGTGCCAGTAGAGAAACTGGTATCGTTTGCACCTGTTTTTTGAGCACAAGGGGTGCCTTTGGCTTCCAAAACAGTGCCCAAAGTGTGTGTACACACTTTTGGGTGAATCATGATGGGCACCATATTGTGAGACAAAATGCATGTGCCAAGTGATGAGCAGCTGACAATTTGCAGAGCAGGCACTGTGGGTGTACCTACATCACAGGGACTGCAGCAGTTCAAGAAGGCAGCTACCATCACCACCTTTTCAAGGGCAATTAGGGATGGCCAATAAATGCTGGCCTAGCCACATCCTGTAAATGAATACAATGAAAAATGACATTAATCAGCATGCAACACTAATTTGATGCCTGGGCTCCCATATGGAAGTTCACTGCTCCAGGTAATACCCTCTCTTACGAACATAGGAATTAGGGACAGGAGTAGGCCATTCAGCCTCTTGAGTCTGTTCTGCCAGTTGATAAGATCACAGCTGATCTGATTATGGCCTCAACTCTACTTTCCTGTCTACTCCTATACCCTTTAACTCCCTTGTCAATCAAGAACCTAAATCAGCCTTAAAAATATTCAATGGCCCAGCCTCCACCGCTCTGTGGGAAAGAGAATTTCACAGACTAATGACCCACTGAGAGAAAAAAACTGTCCTCATCTCCATCTTAAATGGGAGACCCCTAATTTTTAAACTATGTCCCCTAGTTCTAGTTTTTCCTCACAAAGGGAAACATCCTTTCAACATCCATGTCCCCTCAGGATCTTATACGTTTCAGTAAGATCATGTCTCATTCTTCTAAACTCCAATGGATACAGGCCCAACCTGTTCAACCTTTCCTCATAAGTTAACTCCTCCATCCCAGGAATCAGTCAAGTGAACCTTCTGTTAATTGCTTCAAATACAAACATATATTTTCTTAAGTAAGGAGACCAAAAGTGTACACAGTATTCTAGATGTGGTCTCAGCAACACCTTGGATAACTGTAGCAAAACTTTCCTACTTTTATACACAATTCACCTTGCAATAAACAAGAACGTTCCAGTTGCCTTCTTAATCACTTGCTGTACCTGCATGCTAACTTTTTGTGATTCATGTACCAGGACACCCAGCTCCCTCTGTATCACAGAGTTTACAATCTCTCCCCATTTAAATAATACACTGCTTTTCTATTATTCCTGGCAAAGTGGACAAGTATTCCATCTGTCAAATTTATGCCCACTCACTCCTACCTATATCCCTTTGCAGACTCCAAATGTCCCCTTCACATCTTACTCTTTTTATGTCATTAGCAAATTTGAATTCCAAAATTCAATCCCTTCATCAGCATCATTGATACAGATTGTAATTAGGTGAGACCCCAGCACTGATCCCTGTGGCACTCCACTAGTTACTGCTTGCCAATCCAAAAATTATCCATTTATCCCTATTCTCTGCTTCCTGTTAGCTAATCAATCCTCTACCCATACTAATATAATAGGTTCTTGATTGGTAAGGGGATCAAAGGTTACAGGGAGAAGGCGGGAGAATGGGGTTGAGAAACTTATCAGCCATGATTGAATGGTGGAGCAGACTCGATGGGCCGAATGGCCTAATTTCTGCTCCTATGTCTTATGGTCTAATATGTTACCCTCTACACCATGAGCTCTTAGTTTGTGGAGCAATATTTGATGTGGCACCTTATCAATTTCTTTTGAAAATCCCCATCTACAGGTTCCCCTTTATCCATGTTGCTTGTTACGTCCACAAAAAACTCTAATAAGTTAGTCAAAAATGGTTTTCCTTTCACAGAACCATGTTCACTCTGCCTGATTAGATTAAGATTTTCTAAGCGCCTGCTTTGACTTGCTCAATAATAGATTCTAACATTTTCCCTATGACAGATGTTAGGCTAACTGACCTGTATTTTCCTGCTTTCTGTCTCTCTCCTATCATGAATAGAGGAGTTACATTTGCTATTTCCCAATCTGATGGGGCCTTCCAGGGACTTCAGTTCTGAATTGATGAGCTGGAGTTCGAGCTTTGGACATTGCAATGCATCGGGTTGAAAGGGCAGGAGTTGTGGAGTGGAGGGGAAAGTTACCTGGACACTTTGTTCCAGGAGGCAGTCATAACCCTTAAGCTAGGTATTTTGGATTTGGTTTGTTGTCAGGGACAGGAGAGTATGATTGTAAGCGAGGCAGATATGGGGACACAGAAGGTAGCAATGGAGGAGCCTCAGCCCGTGCAGCTGTCCAATAGATTCGAGGTTCTTGTAACTTGTGTGGACAAGAGCCGGACTGCAGGGAGGATGAACAAACTGACAACAGTGTAGGAGGCAATTCAAGTGGGTGGAGCAAAAAGAAATGTAGTTGTAGTCAGAGACATTACATTTAGGCTGATAGACACTATTCTCTCCAGCTGAGAGTGAGAGTCTCAAAGGCTGTCTTGTCTGCTCGATGCCAGGGTTAAGGACATTTCCTCAGGGCTAGAAAAGAACTTGAATTGGGAGGAGAAGGATCCCATTGTTGTGATCTACATGGGTACCAATGATATAGGTAGGGCCAGGAAAGAGGTTCTGCTGAGGGTATAGGAACAGCTAAGGACTAAATTCAAAAGCAGAATCACAGATGTAATAATCTCTGCATCATACCTGAGCCACAGACAAATGGGCATAGCATAAACTAGGTCAGAGAAACAGTTCTGCTGAAGGGTCATGAGGACTCGAAACGTCAACTCTTTTCTTCTCCGCCGATGCTGCCAGACCTGCTGAGTTTTTCCAGGTAATTCTGTTTCCCTTGAACCATGCTGGGACCAGTGTACTGGCAAATCATATTAATAGGGCTGTAGAGAGGACTTTAAACTAAATAATGGGGGGCGGGGGCAGAGTGGGTTCACGTGCAGGGAGATCCGGAAAGTTAAAGAGAAAGGACAAGCCAAAACAAGTGCAGTGTAGTGATGCAGGTAATTATAACCAGAATGTGACAGGAAGCGACAGAGCGTTCAAAATAAGAGTGCACCTGCAAATATGGTCAGGGTAGGGAAAACGGTAAAATGATAAAATTAAAGGCACCATATCTGAATGCATGCCGCATTCATAACAAGGTGAGTGAATTGATAGCACAAATAGAAATACGTGAGTATGATGTAATAGCCATTACAGAGAAATAGGGTGGAATTTTCCCTGAATTGCACGAAATGCGGAGGAGGTCGCGAAAAAAGACGTTTTTCCCGCCAGCTGCAAGGATGGGTTTTTGCGCTATATCGTCCACTTCCCACCTCATTAACTATGCAGCCACAGGAAACACGCTGTATTGCTGGTGGATGACTGGTTTCCTCACTCCGGGTGCCATATCTAAACTGCTGCCGCGCACCCAGTTCTCAATGCTTGCAGCCCAGGATTGCTCCAGTGAAGACAAGGCCCTGAAAGCCAAAAAGAGTTCAATGATCCATCACTGGAATGCCTTTTGGAGGCTCGCCATGATGTCCTCTATCTTGGCAGGAGGTCCAGCAATCTCACCACTCTGGCTTGGGAGCAGTGGGAGTGATGGTCAGCGCCAATGCTGCAGAGAAGAGGTTGGCCAGCCAGTGCAGAAAAAGGATGAATGATTTCACCCATGCTGCCAGGGTAAGGCAACCATTTCATCACTCAAAACTCATACACTCAGTGAAGTGATGGAAGAGATGGCAATAGTGCTATAAAGCAGCACCTAATTAGCAATAGCCTACTCACTAGCTTGGGTTCCGCCAAGGCCACTCAGCTCCTAACATCATTACAGCCTTGGCTCAAACATGGACAAAAGAGCTGAACTCCAGAGGTGAGGTGCGAGTGACTGCCCTCGACAGAATGTGTCATCAAGGAGTCCTAACCCTAGGAAAGGTTCTCCACTGGTTGGAGTCATATTTAGCACAAAGGAAAATGATTGTGGTTGTTGGAGTTCAATCATGTCAGTTCTAGGACATCACTGCAGGAGTTCCTCAGGGTAGTATCCTACGCCCAGCCATCTTCAGCTGCTTCATCAATGACCTTCCTTCCATCATAAGGTCAGAAGTGGGGATGTTTGCTGATGGTTGCACAATGTTGAGCACCATTCACGACTCCTCAGATACTGAATCAGTTCATGTCCAAATGCAGCAAGACCTGGACAATATCCAGACTTGGGCTGACAAGTGGCAAATAACATTTGCACCACACTATTGTCAGGCAATCACCAACTCCAATAAGACAGAACCTAACCGTCGCACCTTGACATTCAATGGCATTACCATCACTGAATCCCCCACTATCAACATCCTGGGGGTTACCATTGACCAGGAACTAGAAAACCATATAAATACTGTGGCTACAAGAGCAGGTCAGAGGCTAGAAATCCTATGGCATATAACTCACTTCCTGACTCCCCAAAGTCTCTCCACCATCTACAAGGCACAAATCAGGAGTGTGATGGAATACGCCCCACTTGCCTGGATGAGTGCAGCTCCAACAACACTCAAGAAGCTTGACACCATCCAAGGCAATGCAACCTGCTTGAGTTGCACCCTTTCCACAAACATTCACTCCCTCCACCTCCAACACACAGTAGCAGCAGTGTATACTATCTACAGCATGCACTGCAGAAACTCACCAAGTCTCCTTAGACAGCATCTTCAAAAATCACGATCACTACCATCTGAAAGGACAAGGGCAGCAGGCGCATGGAAATGCCACCACCTGCAAGTTCTTCTTCTACAGAAGCCAATGGAGGTTGGGTCATTGAATATAGTTCAGGCGAAGTTAGGCAGATCTTTGATTGACAAAAGAGCCAAGGGTTATGGGTAGCAGGCAGGAGAGTGGTGTTAAGGCCCCAATATGGGAGGCGATGGCGTAGTGGTATTGTCACTAGACTAGTAATCCAGAGATCCAGCGTAATACTCTGGGGACCCGGGCTCCAATCCCACCACGGCAGATGATGGAATTTTAATTCAATAAAAATCTGGAATTAAAAGTCTGATGATAACCATGAAACCATTGTCAATTGTTGTAAAAGCCCATCTGGTTCACTAATGTCCTTTAGGGAAGGAAATCTGCTGGCCTACATGTGACTCCAGACCCACAACAATGTGGTTGGCTCTTAAATGCTCTCTGAACAAGTGCAATTAGGGATGGGTTAAAAATGCTGGCCTAGCCAGCAATGTCTACATACCATGAATGAATCTTAAAAAAAAAATTATCTTATTGAATGGCAGAGCAGGCCAAATGGCTTACTACGGCTTCTACTTCTTACAATTTTATGTTCTTTGACTTTTAAAAGTGCTTGGTGCATTCTTTCGTTGTTTAATGCTGTTGAATTCTACATGGATTGTTGTAACAAGTGCTAAAGGCCTTTTTGGTGACTTTAAGGCATCTGCACATGGCAGTTGCTCCAAGACCTGATGCATGTAGGCATTCCCCTTGATATAAGTTGCAGAATGAGCAGAGACCATGTAGAGCACAGCAAGAGAAAGGGAACTGTCAACAAGAAGCCATATCTACCCATGGTGTTCTGCTACCTGAACCTTAACAAGAAACAACGTGCAAGAGATCTGTGCTTCTGTAGGGATGTCCTTGCTGAAATCTGCTACCTGCTGCAGCCACAACTGCAACATCAGATCAGGGCAAGGGCCACACTGCCATTGGTTATGAGGGTGAACACTGTGATGAACTTTTATGAGTCTGGCTCCTTCTGAAGCCTAGAGCTGAAGATACTTGTGGCATGCCATCCGCTGTTACATAAGGGAATTCACTAAGGCTCTCCATTTATTGACAGCTAACCACATTTTATCCTCGCTAGTCTGAAAGAAACAGGTTGAATGAGCACATAGCTGTGATAGGACAGCACAAAACTGCCACAATTTTATCATGGCTTGAATGAGAAGGAAAACACTGCTTTGTGCTGAGGAGGTGATCTTCTGAAATGCAGTTAAAGTATACTGCTAGGACAATGTAGATAATAGGACTCCATGTTTAACTCGTATATGTTTACTGCTAAAACTACAACCGGATAATTATGTTCTATGCTTTATCAGGAGGCAAAGTTCTTCATGATGATATTAAAAGATGTTGCTTAGGGTGTAGGAAATTTCAAAGAACTTGTTGCAATAGTACTCTGTCAAAGGGTGACACTAAGGAGAGAAAAAGATAGTCACCAACTCCTCAGATACTGAAGCAGTCCATGTTCAAATGCAGTAAGACCTAGACAATATCCAGGCTTGTACTGACAAGTGGCAAGTAACATTCACGCCACACAAGTGCCAGGCGTTGACCATCTCCAACAAGAGAGAATCTACCATCTCCCCTTGACATTCAATGGCATTACCATCACTGAATCCCCCACTATCAACATCCTGGGGCTAGCCATTGACCAGAAACTGAACTGGACTAGCCATATAAATACTGTGGCTACAAGAGCAGGTCAGAGGCTAGGAATCCTGCTGTGAATAGCTCACCTCCTGACTCCCAAGGGTCTTCCACTGTCTACAAAGCACAAGTCAGGAGTGTGATGGAATACTCCCCATTTGCCTGGATAAGTGTAGCTCAAACAACACTCATGTTTGACACTATCCAGGACAAAGCAGCCCGCTTGATTGGTACCCCTTCCACAAACATTCACTCCCTCCACTACCGACGAACAGTGGCAGCAGTGTGTACCAGAAACTCACCAAGGCTCCTTAGACAGCACCTTCCAAACCCACGACCACTACCATCTAGGAGGGCAAGAGCAGCTGACACATGGGAACACCACCACTTGGAAGTTCCCTTCCAAGCCAGTCACCATTCTGACTTGGAAATGTATCGCCATTCCTTTACTGTTGCTGGGTCAAAATCCTGGAACTCCCTCCCTAACAGCACTGTGGGTGTACCTACACCAAAGGGACTGCAGCGGTTCAAGAAGGCAGCCCACCATCACCTTCTCAAGGGCAATTAGGGATGGGCAATAAATGCTGGCCTAGCCAGTGACACCTACATCCCGTAAATGAATAAAAAAAGCAACAAGGAACTTATCTAACCAGTCCCTGTTTCACAATGAAAAGAACAGCACACACTGGATGTGAAATAATGACCACTGCAGCAGTCAAGCTAAGGCAAAGCCTCCATCTTGGTCAAAGATTGTACAAGTGGAAATGAAGAAATTTCCAGGACGTGGGTAAAAATCAAGGTTGATACAGGCTTACCCAAGACGCTATGTCACATTTCAGTGAATGTCTGAACTGAATTCCAGAAATCCCTATCACCTTCAACATGAGAGTCAAATAGCGGTTAGGATGGTTGAAATGAGCGCTTTGCAACAAGTGCACTGACTAGATTCTGATCTGCAATAGCGTCTCTTCTTTCATTCACATTGTCAATAAGACTAGAGGACAAAAACAAAATCAGTACTGATTTCAAATACACAAGATATCAGAACTAATGCAGAAACCTTGTAAGTATTTACCTCAGGTGTGATTCTAAAACTCTGTCCATTCGCTTATAGAAGGGTCGGGAGGTAAAATATCCACTCCAGTAATGGTCATCTCTGTCTGCATAGGTAAAGAAATCACCACTCAAGACAGGAAATGGCGATGGTGAATTTCCTGAATCAGCAGCTTTATGGAGAGCATCAAAATAATCTGACAATGTTCCAAATTGAGCCTAGAAACAGAAATTTAAACTACTAATCAATCATTCCATTAATAATTGCAACCTTAAAGTAACTTCTACTTCCTAACCTTGTTATGGCGTGGCATGTGATGTGTGCCAGGTGGACCAAATCCACAAGGGAAACTTGGCCACGCTATCACAATGGTTTTGCAATTTGTATTTATTACAAGAGGATGTGTGCATTGAATTCATAAGCAATGAGTCCACTAAGAGCTTTAGAGATTTTAAAAATTAAATTAAAATCTTTATTAACAAAAGAGAAGATTTCAAGCACATACATAAGATTACAGTTACTCAGTACTATAACAAATCCTAAAATTCTTAATTAGCCTAACTCCCAACTACACACCCCCTTTAAGGCAACTGTCCAAAATCGATTTTAAATTTAAAAGGCAAGCCAGCAACGTACCACAGCACCCACTTGACAATGGAGTTCCAAAGACTTTTCTCCAACTTTAGTTACTAGACACAGCAGACTTTTGCAAAAATTGCTGAAGGTTTCTTCAAGGCTATTTCACACACTCCTGTTAGATCTTACATAGCCCCCCCCCCTCAACATAGCCTTTCATTCCTCTTTATATATGTTTCTCTCTCTCTAATCTGTAAATTCCATTGTTCCATGTGTCTTTGGAAAATTTACTTTTCCCATAGTATAAAAATGCAAATTTCCTTCACACCTTTATGCTAAGACCTCATCCACGTTTACTCATTAGCATTTTAAGTACCCTTCTACAGCCAACTCCTTTTGATAATTTCAAGCTGCAGTCTAGCTGACTCCAACTCACTTAAATCACACACAGAATCATCCATAATCACCCCTATAAACTTACCTTACAATAGCCCACAATATTATGAAAATTATTGTAGTTTCGTAACAACCTTAACTACATAGACAGATTATTGTCCATTTATTTTCTTTAAATATAGGTCAAAGTTTTTGCTTTGCAGCTTTATCTGATCACCTGGGTAACCTTAACATACAATATGTAGTTATGACAATGTCTCTTGGAACAACAATATATTTTGGTTTCACTGAGTAATAGCTATTCAGAAGTTAATTTATTTTTTAAGATCAAAGATATTGATTATCAAATATAGTTTAGACATTGTACCCTGTGTAGGAAGTATATATATGGATGAACTGTAATATCATAATTATAAACATAGGAAATAGGAGCAGAAGGAGTGTAATGTATCACCAGTAGTTATATACATTATGGAAAAAATCCTCTATCTTTCAACAATCAGAACTTTCAAAATGAACTGTCTATTTGGTGTTTAACAGAATGTCACAATGTTAAATAAGTTTAAGGTAAAATAAGAATCAATGTTGAGTTATTAAATGTTTGAAGAACAACTATCAGGTGGACAAAGGTTTCTACATTGTTAATGAACAACTAACTCAGACTTTTGTGTGTAAATAATTAAATGAGAATTAGTCTCTGGTCTGTAATGATGTATTCAACCTTATCACATCTTTCAATATTACAAGCAATATTCCTTAGGTAAGAACAAGCTACTTTCTGAGTACAAGAGAAGCTGGAACAGTTCTGCCACCCAAAGGCATAATCTTGTATTCTTTTAGTGATAGCGTATAGGATCATTTCATGCATATCATACTTCTTTTGTACCAAATTTGTCAGGAACATTAGCATTATAGTTATGGGCGGTATCGTCCCAGATTTGCACTAAGTGGGATAGCAGGCGGGGAAAATATTTTACCCACCGGCCGCAATGGCAGCTTTTCATGCCGTATTGCCCCAATCCCAGCATGTCCTGCTTCATAAATAACTCATTCCCGGGAAACACGCTGGTCGTTGATTCAGTAATCCAGGCACCATATTTAAAGGCCGCCCGTGCACAGAGCCAGCAAACTTCAAGGGATAGGAAGCTGCTGGGAACTGATGACTGCCAAAGGGAGGAAACATG
This sequence comes from Cetorhinus maximus, assembly GCF_964194155.1. Lineage (NCBI taxonomy): Eukaryota > Metazoa > Chordata > Chondrichthyes > Lamniformes > Cetorhinidae > Cetorhinus > Cetorhinus maximus. Next base: position 74,742,368 of record NC_135880.1, on the reverse strand, counting down.
CTGCCCCCAAATTTAGCGACGCCTCCCTCGAGTGCCTATTGGATGCAGTGGAGGCCTGACGCGATGTCCTCTACCCCTGCTCTTGGCAAAGGCCAGCAAGCAAGGTCACCAATCCAGCATGGGAGGCAGTGGCAGCAGTGGTCAGCGCCAACGCCCTGCAAAAGAGGACAGCCATCCAGTGCCGAAAGAGGATGAATGCTCTCATCTGTTCCACCAGGATAAGTCAGTCCTCTCATCACTCTCAATTCACACACCATCACATCCACAGGGATTCGCACCTCAAGAGGCAACACCGCTAACTCTTACACGCGTCCTCACATCTCCATCAGGCTCATATCCTCTGGAGCTAACGTCCTCATCCCGTCCATGGCTCCACTCACCACACGAACATTCCACTTAGTGCTATGTGTCCTGCTCACACCCTCTCCATTTATTTCATGCAGGAGAAGCTGGCTCACAATAACAGGGAGAGGTCCCAGACCGTGGGTAGAGTGGCCCGCATTAGACCCCTCACTCACTTTGAGGAGCGTGCATTGCGCTGACTGGTGAGGACATGGACTTTGTCCGCGGCGGTGGTGTGGTCGGTGGCAAACACCCACATGACAATCCTACACCACATCATCCCTCCCTCAATGCAACTGTGAAGAGGTTACGCTGAATTTAGATAAGACACTCATTAGACCTCAGCTGGAATATTGTATACAGTTCTGGGCACCATTTTATAGGAAGAGTGTGAACTCATTGGAGATAGTGCAGAAGAGGTTTTCAAGAATGGTTCCAGGGATGAGAAACTTCAGCTACGAAGATAGATTGGAGAGGTTGGGACTGTTCTCCTTGGGGAGAAGAAGGCTGGGAGGAGATTTGATAGAGATGTTCAAAATCATGAGGGGGCTGGACAGGGTAGATAGGGAGAAGCAGTTCCCACTCATAAAATGATCAAGTACGAGAGGGCACAGATTTAAAGTGATTTGCAAAAGAAGCAAGTGTGACGTGAGAAAAAACTTTTTCACACACCGAGTGGTTTGGAATGCACTGCCTGGAAGTGTGGTGTAAGCAGGTTCAATCGAGGCATTCAAGGAGACATTAGATGATTATTTGAATAAAACACTGTGCAAGGGATGGAGAAAAAGCAGGGCAATGGCATTAGGTCATAATGCTCATTTGGAGAACCAGTGCAGACATGACAGGCTGAATGGCCTCCTTCTGTGCCATTAAGATTCTGTGATTCTGATTCTGTGACTCTGTGCTCTCTCCTGCTTTTGGCTCTGCTGCCATGCACTAATCATCTCAACTTTGGTTCACAGGGAGCTCTGCCAAGCAACCAACACCTTCAGCCAGCCAGTCCCTCAGCTCCATCCAGGTTCTCACCTTCAGCCAAGAGGACACCTCCTCCATCGAAGAGCTGGGAATAAGCATCCTGGAAGACCAGTCACAGCACTTACCCACACCAGCGCAGAGACACACACCTTGGTGGGATCTAAATTTAGAACAGGTTCAGGTTCACAATCTGGTGGTCACTGCATGGACATGTGTCTGCAGCAGGAAGCAGCAGGTTCAGCCGAGCTCCCCAACACTCAGAGGACTGCTGGGGAAAAGGCGTCTGCCAGGTCTGAGTCAGATGATAAGCCTCTTGACTCGGCCTTGGCCTTCCAACTCATTGTGGAGAGTCAACAGAAGGCAGGGGAAAATCATGCAGAGTTGTTGGAAGCTCTCAACAGAGTGGCACACAAGTGGGAGGAGTGCACCCGCCTGCTCCCTGATGAAGTGCTGCTCACATGTGCATGTATGGAGGTCTCCATGGGGAGAATGGTGGACATCATGGAGGCTCTGGTCCAGCAGAATGCAGAGGTGCACACCGACCTCCACTCCATAGTGGTAGCCATGGGTGAGTTCCTGCAGTGGCAATGTGCAAGGGAAATGGGACACCTCGATGTCCCTCCAGGTGTTCTTTCACCTCAAGGAGTCAGGCCGGGGCCCTTGGGCACCCAAAGGGAGGAGGAGCGGCAGCTGGACACCCCTGGGTCATCCACTCAGGAATCTCAGAGGCTGTCCCTCCCTTCGAGTCCCCTTTGCCTGTGAGCCCTGCAACCTCATCCTCTGTCACCACAGAGGGAGCAATTGGCCCACCAGAGGCAACAGGGCCAACCATTGAAGAGGCTGTTTCACCTCTCCTCCAGATGTCAGGGCAGCACCTAGAAGAAGTGGTAGGCCTAGACAAGTTAGGAATTTTTGATCAGAAGTGGTTGCATGGGTGAACACATTGTGTCACTTTATAATCAGAAAATATATTCATTTTCACTGGATAATATGTATTGGTATTTTTCAGCTTCATTTACAGGCTTTGCGAGTCCTTCCCCTGCCTCACACCAACTAGCAGTTCAGCTGGACGCAACCAGACCACGGGAGAGAGAAGAGTGTGTGTGTGGCAGGGCCTTTCGAAGCCTCGTGCAAGCATTCTCCCACACATGCAGAGTCTTCCTCCATCACACTCATCTCACTGTCCTGAGCATTTTCAATGCTGCCTGTTGGGGTTCTCTTTCAGTTGTCCATCTGAGCTGACCTGCATCTCTGCCCACCCACTGATCGCACTCCCATTCGGCACCTGTTCCCGTCCTACACGAGGTTCCTCTCACTTTCGATTTCAGAAGCATGGTTGTTGTAAAGTTTTTTCAGCTCCCCCGTCCTTTCCCCTCCCCCAGTCCTTATGCCATTTCCCCCATCGCTGTGAACCCCCCCTGGCATCACCTTCCACTTCCCCGTCACCTACCAACCAGAACCCTTTTCTTTCCAGGATATCCAGGTGAATGTGCACATTCCCTGCCTTCGTGAGAATCCCGCCCCGATCCACATTGATCTCCATGAGCTCCTCCTTCCCACCCCCAGGGTCCGTGTCTGCCTCCTAGTCCCCACCAACCACCCTCACCACACCTTCTACCGCTACCGTCGCAGCCTCACCTTTTCACCTTACCGGCTCACTCTGCCCTCATACTCACCATTCCCTCCTACCACACCCACCCTCAGTTCACTCCCCAGGAGGAAGTCATCGACTCCACAGGCATGTTCACCTGGACATCCACCCCCTTACTCCCTCCTTCACCCCATTACTCCCTCCTCCCCCCTTACTCCCTCTTCCCCTTACTCCCCCCCTCCCGCTGTCAGGACTGATCGAGAATCTACAGAATTTTGGAAGATGACAACCAACGCATCCACTATTTCCATGACCACCTCCTTTAGTACCCTGGGATGTAGATTATCAGGCCCTGGGGATTTATCAGCTTTCAGTCCCATTAATTTCTCCAGCACTATTGTTTAGTAATACTAATTTCCTTCAATTCTTCCTTCTCACTAGACCCTTGGTTTCCTAGCATTTCCGGGAAGTTATTTGTGTCTTCCTCCATGAAGACAGAACTAGTGTAGTTGTTTAATTGCTCTCCCATTTCCTTATTCTCTATTATAAATTCTCCCATTTTGGACTGTAAGGGACCTACATTTGTCTTCACTAATCTTTTTTCTTTTTACATACTTATAGAAGCTTATAAAGTCTGATTTTAGGTTCCTTGCAAGTTTCCTCTCATACTCTATTCTTCCCCTCTTAATGAATCTCTTGGTCCTCCTTTGCTGAATTTTAAACTGTTCCCAATCCTCAGGCTTGCAAATTTTTTGAGCAACTTTATGTGACTCCTCTTTGGATCTAATACTATCCTTAATTTCTTCCATTAGCCAAGATTGGGCCACTTTTCCTGCTGTGTTTTTGCGCCAGAAAGAAACATGTAATTGTTGCAATGCATACATTTGTTTCTTAAATATTAGCCATTGCCAATCCAGCATCATGCTTTTTAAAGAAGCTCCCCAATCTATCATAACTGACTCACAGCTTCATAGTTTCCTTTGCTTAGATTTAGGACCCTACTTCACTTTCCATCCTAATGAAGAATTCTATCATTGTCATGAAAATATACTAATTCTCAGATTATTATTGTGATTTATTGTAAAAGTGGGTTTGGATGGTTTCCATGTGTGTATGTGCATGTGTGTGTGGGATTTAATTGAATTGGAGACAGTTGATCTGGAGGCTTTGAGTCATCAACAAGAATTTAGGTTTGAAATGCTAAATATGTAAACATGGCTAAAGTTTTTGAAGGTGAGGAGCAAGGAAAATTGTATTTTTAGATAAATCAGAGTAGTTTGAATTTCAGAGATTGTTGGATGTTACACCTAGCCAGAGGTAGCTAAGCCAAGCTGGACTAAAACTCACCTTCTCCCAACCCAAGGAGCAACTTTTATTTGTTTGCTAAGGTAAAGAAAGATTAAATTTTAGATAGAAATTAACCCTTACAAGTCCCACTCTCACCAAACTCCAACTTAAGCACTCTAATGCAGTCCAAATCAGCATTCCAGTGCCTAACATCACTGGCCAGCTGGATAACTCTATTTTTAAAGTCTATGAGGACCTTGATGTCAGGCATTTCTCCACTAGTCTGCGACCTCTCCCTTTTGTTGTGTGCTAACTTGTCCTGCATGAATACCAGGTGGAGTACATGTAAGCAGGATGCTTGCCAGGCCAGATGAAAAGGATGCCTGGCATGTGTGGGTGGTGAGTGGTGCCATGGAGGGGATGAGGACACGATCTGCAGGTGTGTGTGAGAAAGTGAATGGTGATGTCCCTTGATCTGGCAGTGAGTGAGATCCCTGTGGATGTGTGATGGGTTTGTGAGTGTGTGAGTTGAGAGTGATGAGAAGAGTGACTTACCCTGGTGGAACAGAGGACATCATTCATCCTCTTTCAGCATTGGGTGGCTGTCCTCTTTTGCAGGGCGTTGGTTCTTACCACTGCTGCCACTGCCTCCCATGCTGGATTGGTTAACCTGTTTGCTGGTCTATGCCCAGAGCGGGAGCACAGGGCTTCATGGCAGGCCTCCACAGCATCCAATAGGCACCCGAGGGAGGCATTGCTAAATTTGAGGGTAGCATGTTTCCTCCCTTTGGCAGCCATGACTTTCTAGCAGCTTCCAACGCCTTAGAGCTAGCTTTGTGCAGGGGCAGCCTTTAAATATGGTGCCTGGATTACTGAAGGCCTGAGGTGACTGCGGGGCGAGGCGGGGCGGGCCTGAGGTGACTGTGGGGCTGCCCCACCAACGATCCGGCGTGTTTCCCTGGAATGCAATACTAATAAGGCAGGATGCATCAGGACTGGGACGATATGGCACGAAAAGCCGCCATTGTGGCCGGCGGTTAAAGCGTCCTTTTTCCCACCCGCTACTGCACTTTTCAAAAATCGGGGACGATTCCACCCAATATCATTAATGTAAAAATTTCTGGTTCACTAGTGTTCTTTACGGATGGATATCTGCCACCCTTATCCAGTCAGGCTTATGTGTGACTCCAGACCCACAGCAATGTGGTTGACTCTTTAACCTCTGAAGTGGTCAAGCAAAGCCATTCAGTTTTCAAGAATGCCGCTCACCATCACCTTTTCAAGGACAATTAGGGATAGGGTAATAAATCCCCATATCCTGTGAATGTTTTATAGAAAGGTGGGATTGTTTTAAAACTGGTATGAGCTACAGCAATTTATGCTAGTTACGTATATTACTGAGCTGATGTATAAACTTTATATTCAAGATAAGCATAAATCTGTGGGAAATCCAAGATTTCTCCTCCAACTTTCATTCTGGGTACTTTTGAGAAGAAAAATGGCACTGGCCCCTGCCAGTATCCATCCAAGTGTGAACCGAGTCAGTGTCACTATTTGATGGTGACAGAAGCCTGGAAGGACGCAACAAATCTTAACTCTTGCCGGATATCAATATTTGCACAGGGGTCAGTGGTTAACAAACAACAGCAAGAATTGAGCTTTTTTCTCCCCCTCAAGCACAGGGGTCCTGAGCTGTCATCCTACTTAATTTAAAACAACTCAAGAACTTTCTGTCTGTATGGTCAGTATCATACCAGGCACTGCAATTTTCCTACTAAGTTATTGGGTGAGATGAGGGAAGAACAGTGCCAGCGTGAACTGAGAAGTGGAAAACATTTGAAATGGGAGCATTGGACTTGGGGGGGGGTGGAGATGCAAAAGACCAAAAATAACTTGGGTTGGGATGAGGAGCAGTGCCAACATTGAATGGGATGGTGGAAGCGAGAGAAGAATGCCGACACAAAAGGAAGAAGGCAGGGGGATGGGAGTGCGGGCAGGTAGGCAATGTCAGAGAACAGAGTAAGAATATAGCATGAGCTTTAGGAAGATGGAAGGTGATGCTGTGTCAGGGGAAGAATAACAGGCAGTTATATATCATCTTTAATGCAGAGAAACATCCAAAAGCTTTTACCAAAATATAGTGCCAGTGTGAACAGGGGAAAAATGATGTGGAGGAGGAGAAAGGATGCCAGTGTAAACCAGGAAAAGCGGAGGGAAGAGGACAAAAAAACGGTGTTCGCATAAACTTGCTTGATACAACTGAATGGCTTACTATGCCATTTCAGAGTCAACCACATTGCCATGGATCTGGTGTCGCATGTAGGCCGGACCAGATAAGGATGGCAGATTTCCTTCCCTAAAGGACATTAGTGAACCAGGTGGGATTTTCTGACAATAGAAAATGGTTTCATGATCACTATTACCAAGACCAGCTTTTAATTCCAGATTTATTAATTGAATTTGAATTCCACCAGTTGCCATGGTAGGATTTGAACGCATGTCCCTAAAGTACTAACCCAAACCTTTGGATTGCTAGTCCAGTGACATTACCACAATGCTACCACCTCCCTCCTTCACTGTGGCTGAGCCAAAATCCCAGAACTTCCCTTTCTAACAACACTGAGGATGTATCTACAACACATGCTTTGCAGCGGTTCAAGAAGGCTACTCACCACCACCTTCTCGAAGGCAATTATGGATTAGCAATAAATGCTGGCCTAGACAGCGACAGCCACATTCTATAAAATAATTTTTAAAAAATAAACTGGTGTATGGTAGACCTGGAAGGACTAGAGCTGGCATGAACTGGAGTGGTGGGGAACAAGTGCCTCGCTAAATAGTGAACAGAAATGGGACAAAACTATGCCCATGCCACTGTGACTACAGTATAAACAATTTATCAGATGTGGCAATAAAGTACTAATTCATAGCCATAGTTTCTCAGCAAGAAATTATAGAAAATGTCACATATCTTTGCCAGTCTTCCACCATACACCATGGCGCAATGTTGGGTATGCCTCCAACTAATGCTGCAACAAATCCATGTTGTATTACACTCAACACAGTTGCATTAAAGGCCCATACAGAGATCATTATGAGTTCTCAGCTTATTTGCAGCTCTGATGTGGGTTCTGATAGGTTTCTACAATTACATCCACTATCTCAGCACCTTAACCAGATGAAATACTCGAAGAGCTGTTGCCCAAACCATGGGCAGGATTTTCCACCACGGGACCAGAAGTTTCCACCTGAGGTCAACGGACCTTTTGCTGGTCTGTCAAATTTTCCATCCCGCCTGCGACGATTCCCACAGGCGAGACTGTAAAAGTTAGACCCAAATTTCTTAGATACCCAGGCCACATGCTCTGGATTTTCCACACTGAACCTTTTGACCTCTTGATCTTTTCCTCACCTTCTCCTCCATTTATCCTATTTAAAACCCATCTCTTTTAACAACTTTTTTTGCCAGTCTTTCTTTGGGTTGACATCCATTTTTTTCCAGATTAGCTATGAATGGAGCATCAAAAAACTGTGCTTTTTCCGTTCAAATGCAAGTAAGTGCAAAATGCTGACTTGATATTAAGTGGTTTTTTTTGAATTACAAGTTAAATGTAAAGACTGTGAAGTGTAAAGAAAAAAGTATGGGTTCTGACATAAGCGTTACAGGGCAATAAATTTGTTTTTACTGACATTAAAACAGCAATTTACAGCTACCATTGAAATTGCTTGAGAGTAAAATCTTCTCAATGTATATAGGATGTGTATTTTAGGTATCAGTGTTGGTTATTCTATATAATATTTCACTAATACGTCACAACTTATAAGTCACTGAAGTGTTGACTAAACAGTACAATTGGTAGAAACTGAACTACCATTTAAATACAAATCTTTCTTTTTTTTAAACCACTGACTAATAATTATCTGAAACCACAGCTGCAACTCAAGTAGAGGAATATGAAAATATGACCCAGTCCCAAACAATCATGATGCAACCAAGTGTCATGATTCCCCAACATTCTAACCAGCAACCAAGTAATCTCCTGGGAGAGAAGGAAAAGAAAGACTTGCACTTATATAGTGTTTTTTATGATGATCAGCCATCTCAAAGCACTTTACAGCCAATGAAGTACTTTTTGAAGTGCAGTCACTGTTGTGGAAGAGGTGAAAATACAGATAAATAAAACCCTAGGTCAAGTCAAAGCAGAAAAAAGTTCTGGGAAATTCCTCTACAACCCCATATTCTTGAACAAAATTCTTGAAAAGAGGAAATGTCTCCAGTTGATTTCCTCTGGAACAAATATTAAGTTATCCCATCCCAAAGTATGGGAGGGAGGGAAGAGCCTAGCATGAGTGTGGAGGTCCTTTGAGTGGGTGGGAGGGTTTCTGGGCAAGAATGGTGGGGGAGAGAGATGGTCCTAAAGAGTGCGGTCGGCGGCTGTCTACAGTGGAGCCCTGGGGGTTGAAATGAGGGTATTGGACATCAGAGGGAACAGTTACAGTGAGAGGGGGTAATGGATGCAATGGGGTGGCAGGTCCAGGGCCAAGGTCAGGTATGGGATGGTCTCATGAGGGGTGGGGGTCACGGAAACAAACAAACATGTGGTGCAGCTGGGAGGGGTCAGGGTCAGAGTGAGTATGGGGCCAGTTATCGGTGTAGGCTCAGAGGGGAGAGAAGGCATGTGGAAGATGATGGTTATAGGCTCAAGGGTAACGGGGGGAGCTTCAAGGGTAACAGAGAGGAGAGGGATGATTATTTTGAGTGGGTCAAGGATGATGGTAGGAAAATTAGTGGGTGACTGGGTAAGGTGGTAGCTGGTGGAGCTATCTGGAAAGTCACGTGCACTATTTTCTCAAGGCTCTCCTTTATAACACAGTTGCTCTGTACATGTGAATCCTTGAAGTGGAAGGAGGATCTTTTCAGGTGGGTGGAGTTAAAAATGAGCACAATTGGCTGATTAAAGGGACACCCTATTAATCATGGGTCAACTGCATGAGTATTATGCCAAGGTGTGTTCTCCTCTCTATGGTAAAGCTCACACAGCAACAGGTTTACTTCCTGAATCATGGGTCTCATAACATCCAGGTCCCAACGAGGTCAGGTGTGCTGAAGGGCAATTCAAGTTGACCAAGGGTGGGTGGGGAGGTGGGTGACGGAAGGAGAGATGGAGGGACGCAGGCAGGGGTTAGCTCCCCGGAGCCCGGTGGGGCCACAACAATGAGGCAGTTTAGAACATCGAGGGTCCCAGCTGATATTGGGGTGGATGGTAAGTCTATGATGGCAAGGCAAGGGTCTCTCGAATATGTCTCGAGGGTGATGGAGGGATGACCTTCATCAATGACCTTCCTTCCATCATAAGTTCAGAAGTGGGGATGTTCGCTGGTGAATGCATAATGTTCAGCACCATTCGTGACTCCTCAGATACTGAAGCAGTCAATGTCAAAATGCAGTAAAGCCTGGGCAATATCCAGGCTTGGGCTGACAAGTGGCAAGTAACATTCGCACTACACAAGTGTCAGGCAATAACCATCTCCAACAACAAAGAATCCAACCATCGCTCCTTGATGTTCAATCGCATTACCATCACTGAAACCCCCACTATCAACATCCTGGGGGTTACCATTGATCAGAAACTGAGCTGGATTAGCCATATAACTACTGTGGCTACAAAAGCAGGTCAGAGGCTAGGAATTGAGCGACTTCCCAAAGCCTGTCCACCATCTACAAGGCACAAGTCAGGAGTGTGATAGGATACTCCCCACTTGCCTGGATGAGTGCAGCTCCTACAACACTCAAAAAGCTGGACACCATGCAGGACAAAGCAGCCCGCTTGATTGGCACTACATCCACAAACATTCACTCCCTTCACCACCGATGCACAGTAGTAGCAGTGTGTACCATCTACAAGATGCACTGCAGGAATTCATCAAGGCTCCTTAGACAACACCTTCCAAACCCAAGACCACTACCACCTCGAAGGACAAGGGCAGCAGATAGATGGGAACACCACCACCTGGAGGTTCCCCTCCAAGTAACTCACCACCCTGACTTGGAAATATATCGCCGTTCCTTCACTGTCGCTGGGTCAGAATCCTGGAATTCCCTTCCTAACAGCACTGTGGGTGTACCTACCTAAACCACATGGGCTGTAGCGGTTCAAGGCACCACCACTTTCTCAAGGGCAACTAGGGATGGGTAATAAATGCTGGCCAGCCAGCGAAGCCCACATTCCATGAATGAATTTTTTAAAATGCCCAACAGCATTGGAGGGAGGGTGCGGGGACATGTCTTTCATTACCTTAGTCAATTTTGCAATTATCCATGCACATGGATGTATGAACAAGAGGAGAACTCATCTGTGGTCTTCCAGTATGAGCTTCACCATGGTGGGGTGGGGGGAGTCCAGGGGTAGACCGATGCTAGATACAGGGCTTCCCATTGGCTGCAATGCTCAGGGCTGGGGGAACAGCTTCAAAGAATATGCTGACTAGATGGATCACTGCAATTTGTTCACAGATCACCTCAGGAATACATGATGCTGGATCCAGGCAACCCTACACTTCTACTAGTTCTGGTCCAGCTGAGGAGGAAGCGACAGGCCCCACAGCAAGATTCGTTGTGCACCTCGTGCATGTATTGTCAATATGGCAATCACCTTGTTAAAGATAATTGCTAGTTAAACAGGTGATGGGCAGTGATTATCCCATCTAAATAGAATAAAAAGATACAACTGGAACACTTTGTGAGTAACATGGTAGCAGAAGATGAACTTTAAGCTTTGCTGATTGATTGCTGTATATGAAGATTTCTGTCTCAATCCTCTGAGGGAAAAGAAGCGTACTGTTGCTGACAATTTAAGTTACAGGATAGTGGAAGGATGGTGCAAAATCGCAAACTTTGACTATCCACCAACTTTTTCTGACTCTGAACCTTATCAGCAATGGAAGGCTGAAGTTGAAATGTGGGGCCAGGTTACTTCCAAACCCCGGAAGAAGCAAGGTATGCCTTTGGTGTTATCATTACCAGCCAAAAGTAAGATAAGGAGTAAGGTATTTTCAGAGTGGAAAGTGGATGATTTGGATCATGAAGAGGGATTAAACCTTCTGTTACAATTTTTGGATAAGTTTTACAAAAAGGATGAGTTATTAGAAGCATATGAAGCTTGGACAATCTTTGATAGGTTTAGGAAAACAGATGATCAGTCCTTGGAAGAACATATCATGGATTTTGATAAATGGTACAGGAGACTATAGAGATTTGAACTTGAAATTCCGGAATCGGTATTGGCATTTAAATTACTGGACGGTACTGGCATTTCCCATGTTGATAGTCTTTTAGTACTATCGGGGTTCAGTTCTGGGGGAGAGAATCTCTCTTAGATCAAATGGCTGCTGCCCTAAAAAAATTTCTGGGGAAACAGTCGTTCTCTGCCACTTTTTTAGCAAATGCAAACAACTATGCTATGAAACAAAGGATAGAGGATTCAATGGTGGCCGAATTTCGAGGTCGACCAAATATTAGATGAAGGTTCCAATAAAAAGATGGGATTAATGACAAGAGGTCTGGAAATAGTTGTAACCCTAGCCAATTTGAGATTCGGGACAAAAAGCGTAACCCGAGCCAATTTGAGATTCGGGACAAAAAGGGGAAGGTGAATGTAGGCGTTTAAACTCAAAAAATACATGGGGGATGGTTAATCGGTGTGATTCCCAGTATCATTACGTAATGAACTGCCCACAGCAAAGGAATTGCGTTTTTGAAGTGACCCACAAGACGGATTCATCCAAAACTGAAAATGATGATGGTGACTGCCATGATGGAATTGTATTGATCGCTGAGAGTTTGAATCTGGTGATGAGTATCTTGATGGTAGATTCCTTCAACTGTGCAGTTCTGGACAGTGGTTGCACTTCTACAGTGTGTGGCATGAACTGGCTTGACTGCTATCTGGCATCTCTCGATGAGGCAGACCGGCGGAAGGTCAAGGAGTATGAAAGCTCTACCTGCTTCAGGTTCGGAGATGTAAATACATTAACATCCTCCAAACGGCTGGTCCTCCCTTGTAAGATAGCAGGGATCAATCTGTTTATCAGTACTGATGTGGTTTCTAGCGAGATACCACTATTGTTGAGTCTATCTGCGATGAAGAATGCTCAGACGACGCTAGATATGAAGAATGATAGAGCAGTCGTGTTTGGAAAAAACGTGGATCTACATTTTACTCGGTCAGGCCATTACTGCTTGCCACTAAGGAAGCCATGGATTTCTCATCAAAAAGTTCATGAAGTTTTGTTAACTGCTGAGAATAAGAATTTGGTGGACAAAAAGAAGATCATTTGGAAATTACATAGACAGTTTGCACATCCGGTGCCACAGAAACTGAAGGCTCTACTTCAAGATGTGGGAGTGTTCGATAAAGGATATGGTGACCTATTGAACAAATCACTGCTCAGTGTGAAATTTGCCTTAAATAACGCAAGACACCACCACGTCCTGTTGTTAGCTTAGCCAGGGGGTTTAACAATGCAGTGGCAATGGACTTGAAAGTTTGGGACAAGGATAGGGTTTCTTTTACTACATTTCATAGATATGGCAACCAGATTTAGTCTATCCACTGTAATACATAGTAAAGACAAAAGGACCATTGTCGATAAAGTCATGGAGAAATGGATAGGAACAGGATTAGGAACACCAACGAAATTCCTCACAGATAATGGTGGGGAAGTCGCCAATGAGGAATTTTGAGATATGTGTGAAAATCTAAACATCATAGTTATGCACACTGCAGTTGAGAGCCCATTTAGTAATGGTCTTTGTGAAAGAAACCATGTGGTAATAAATGACATATTACGTAAAATGTTAGCTGATCAACCAGATTGTAAATTGCAAACAGTGCTAGCATGGGCGGTGCATGCAAAGAACTCTCTGCAAATGGTTGGGGGGTACAGTCCCTACCAGTTGGTGTACAGAAGAATCCGAAGTTACCTTCAGTGTTGTCAGATGCTCCCCCTGCTCTAGAAGGGATGAGCATTAGCTCCACCTTTTCTGCTCATGTGAACACTTTGCATGCGGACAGAAAAGCTTTAATTAAAGCTGAGGTTTCTGAGAATATTCGGCAGGCCCAACAGCACCACATAAGACCATTGGGGATGTAGTTTAGACAAGGAGACATGGTATATGGGATTGCCAGAAAGAGTGGAATGGACCTGGCAAGGTAATAGAGAGTGATGGGAAAGTAGTAATTGTGCAACACAGCAATCAAACTACAGGGCATAGAACGTGAGGAGGCACCATGCACTTCACATACGCACACACTGGGTAATTATGAGGAAGCAAACAATGGCAGATACCGGGTTGATTGACTATGAACAAAGTAACACTGAGGTACAGGATAATGCTATTTGTCCAAAAGGGCAACTACCCAAAGTAGGAACAAAGGTAACATACATGCCAGAAGGGACCAGTGTGTGGAGGGATACCACCATCATAAGGAGAGCAGGAAAGGTCGCTGGTAAATACAAACATTGGCTAAATGTGCAGGATGAAGGAGGGGAGACAAGACCTATCGATTGGCAAACCGAGGTAAAGATATGGAAACCTAGAAAGCGCAGTATGAATTCTGAGGGTGGACCAGAAAGTGGTTGTGACCCTAGAAAAAAATCACAGACTTGCGAATGGGGTTCTGGTTGCACAGGAGGAAGATCATACAGTAGTAGTCCAGAAAGGGAGATGAATGTGAGTAGAGGCCATAGCTTAACAAGAATGAGGTCTAGGGAGCAAGCTAGGAATCTCAATAGGAGTAGAAGTCCTTACGACCGAGAGATTCTAGTATTTGCTAATAAATTGGAAAGTAAACTGATAGAGGAAACCAAACGGAAAGAGTTAGAAAGTTGGAAGGAATTTGGGATTTATTCTGAAATACCCAACAGAGGACAGCCAGCTTTATCTCACAGATGTACCTGTACAGAAAAGGTACTCCCAGACGGCACATATAAGGCCAAAGTGAGATTAATAGCCCGAGGCTTTGAAGAGAGACTAGGAGATCAGGATGTCAGAATGGACTCGACTACTGCGGGGAAAGTGAGCTTGAAGATTTTTTCAACTATTTTGGCATCCTATTCCTGGGAGTGTAAATCGATCGATATAAAGGCTGCGTTTTTACAGGGGGAGAAGTTTCAAAGTGAATTTTTTTGAAACCACCCAAAGAAGCCAGAGATGTAGAAGGAAAGCTATGGAAATGGAATAATTGTGTTTATTGATTGAATGATGCATCAAGAGTTTGGTATTTTTCCGTGAGGTCTGTCCAGTTGAAAACAGGTTGCATTCAGTTATAGGCAGACCCTGCGATGTTCTGCTGGTACCATAAGGAAAAACTAGTTGGAATCTTTATCATGCATGTTGATGAGTTCCTGTGAGGAGGCTCTGTAGAATTTGAACAATGGGTAATCGAGAAGATAAAGAAGGAATTCCAGGTTGGAAGTCAGGTTTCAGGGGCCTTTAAATGCTTAGGTTTAGACATTAAGCAGAGCAAGTTAGGAGTATTATTGAATCAACAACCTTATCTAGAAAATGTTAACCATATCCCAATAATTCGTGGTAGATCCTCACAAAAAGAGGATCCTACTACCAATGAAGGAACGGAACAGTTCAGAAGCTTGATTGGGCAGTTGGACTGGTTGTGCATTCTGACTAGGCCTAATGCTAGGTATGATGTATTGGAGCTGAGTACCATGATGAAACATGCTACAGTTGAGCAAGTTCTAAGAGCAAATAAAACACTTAAAAAAATTAAATTCTGAGAGATGTGTGCTCAAGTTTCCAGCCTTGGGTGATCCAGAAGATGTGATGTTGGTCATTTTTAGCGATGCTTCACATGCCAATTTTCCAGATGGGTACTCTAGCACAGCAGGGTTTATCATATCCTTGCTGGGAAAGAATGATAAATGTTGCCCACTGGCTTGGAAGGCTAAGAAAATAAAAAGGGTAATGAAAGGTACCTTAGCTGCTCAGACACTAGCCTTGGTAGGAGCATTAGATATGGGGGTTTATTTATCCATTATACTGACAGAAATATTATATAAGGGGCAATGTGGGAAATGTTTGCCCATAGAATGTTATGTTGATAACCAGTCTCATTGGGACAACATTCATTCCACGAAAAGTGTCACTGAAAAAAGGTTAAGAATAGACCTGGCCAGCATAAAAGAAATGTTAGAGGGAAGAGAGATCTTTAAGATAAAATGGGTTGACGTGAGTTACCAACTATCAGGCTGTTTTACGAAAAGATGTGCCTGTTCTAAGAAATTATTAAATGTATTGGAAGAGGGGTGTCTTATTTTCCAACGACGCAATGAAAAAAAAAAACTTTTTTGTGTTTTATAATTGTTTATATATGTACATATTTGGTAAAAGAAATACAGGAATTATAGATGTGGGAATACATGACATTATTTCCTTCTGTTTGTTTAAAAAAATGTTCTTTAAGTCTTTTTTAAAGTTTTAATTTAAAAAGAAAAGGGGAATCTGTCAATATGGTAATCACCTTGTTAAAGATAATTGCTAGTTAAACAGGTGATGGGCATTGATTATCCCATCTAAATAGAATAAAAAAATACAGTTGGAACACTTTGTGTGGAAGCTACTTGGAAGTCAGTAGCACTGAGAAGTTGTCTTGAAAATAAACCATTGAACCAAAAAGACCAGCCTGGATTAATTCTTCCACCACAACCAATCTTACTGGAGTAACATGTATATCTAATGAGCTGACCAGCGCGAGATTGCCCGCCTCTGAGCGGAATTCATTCTGATGTTCACTCCAGCCACCCAAGTTATAATCCAGATTAGAAGATTCCACCCATAATCTATCCAGGTCATTCCGTACTTTGTGAAGACATTTGACAGAAAAAATTAAACCTAAATTTTTACACCTTGTCTTTGCTCAGGTTTTGATTCAGAATACATGAGATTTTTTTTTATTCATTCACAGGATGCAGGCTTCATTGGCTGGGTCAGCATTGATTGCACATCCCTAGTTGCCCTTGAGAAAGTGGTGCTGAGCTGCCTTCTTGAACCACTGCAGTCCATGTGGTGTAGGTACATCCACAGTGATGTTAGGAAGGGAGTTCCAGGATTTTGACCCAGCGACAGTGAAGGAACGGCGGTATATTTCCAAGTCAGGGCAGTGGGTGACTTGGAGAGGAAGTTCCAGGTGGTGATGTTCCTATCTATCTGCTGCTCTTGTTATTTTAGATGGTAATGGTTGTGGTTTCAATGCCATTGAACATCAAGGGGCGATGGTTAGATTCTCTCTTGTTGGAGATGGTCATTGCCTGCACTTGTGTGGCACGAATGTTACTTGCCACTTGTCAGCCCAAGTCTGGATATTGTGCAGGTCTTGCTGCATTTGGACATGGAGTATCTGAGGAGTTGCGAATAGTGCTGAACATTGTGTAATCATCAGCGAACATCCCCACTTCTGACCTTATGATGGAAGGAAGGTCATTGATGAAGCAGCTGAAGATGGTTGGGCTGAGGGCACTACCCTGAGGAACTCCTGCAGTGATGTCCTGGAGCTGAGATGACTGACCTGCAGCAACCACAACCATTTTCCTTTGTACTAAGTTTGACTCCAACTAGCAGAGAGTTTTCCCCCGATTCCCATTAACTCCAGTTTTGCTAGGGTTCCTTGATGCCACAGTTGGTCAAATATGGCCTTGATGTAAAGGGCAGTCACTCTCACCTCACCTTGGGAGTTCAGCTCTTTTGTCCATGTTTGAACCAAGGCTGTAATGAGGTCAGGAGCTGAGTGGCTGGTAACATTACCAAGCATGTGTATACAATGCAAGATTTCAAATTAAAATCTTTTGGCAGGAAGAAGACTTACATGTTATAGTAACAAATCTATAATGGTTCATGACCAGTGCTACAAGGCCAAAGCAAATGCAAATGGACTATTAAGCTGCGTTGCTAGGATGATCCAATATAAAACAAAAGGTGCTATGATGGACAAAATGCAGTCAGGCTTCATTTAGAATACTGTGCCCAATTTTGGTCCCCTTACATGATGAGTGATTATATGGCCTGGAAATGGTTCAGATGAGGGCCATTAAATTATTATCTATCTTTAAAAGGCCATGGTTACCACAATATACGAGAGGACTGGGTCCGTTTACTCCAGAAAGGCACAGACTTAAGGGAAATTTGAGGTGTTTAAAATAATAAACGGATAAGACTGTAAATGTGGATAGATGAATTAGAAAGGTTAAAGAAAAAAAAACAGGGGAAATGATTATAAGTTGCATAAAAATGGGTATCAGTTTTCTTTTCGCAGAGGGTCTTTGACCTTTGGAATGAAATGCCAACTCAGGCAGTTAGGAAGTATGATGCTTGGTTGCAATGTGACTGTAGGAGACAGTTGGTCTTTTCTTATTCAATGTTTTTGTATGTTTTTTTTAGAGAAACCATCAGTTTATATGTGGAAAACTTTAAATTAAGAATTTAAAATCACTTCACAATCTGTATAGACTACAGAAAACAAAATGGTAAAATAAATGTATTCCTTCACATTAAAATATATACTTGTGCTTAACATATACTGCACTCTAGGTTTTAACATACCTTAACATGGAGCTCTGGATGGGAGTTCATATAATCAAACAGCTTCTGATAATTTTGAAACTGTTGGTCCCACTCTGACCATTGGTCGTAGCGAAAATCATCCCCCAAAGGAATCAAAACCACTTTGGTGCGGTAAAGTTTGGACTTTTTTCTGTACTGGTCTAAGATGAGTTTGGCTCTTCAAAATAAAGAGAACAGACTTAAAATATTTGATGTACTTAGTAGTGATCATTTAAAAAGTGTACCATGTGTACTTTTAGCAAAGCACAAGTAGAAAGGAAGAAAGAACTTGCATTTACTTAGTGTCTTATCATCTGTAACGAATTACTTTGCTTCACATTTAATTCGGTGTCTCAGCAAAACCCAGAATGGGATCCAAAGCTGGGAGTGTTACCAACTGAGTCAAGTTTTATCTTGTGCTGTGTTTTAAATATACATTCATATATTTTAGTCTATTTTCTTTGTTTCCAAGATATTTTATTCCTCTCCTTCAGTTAAATTTTGTGGTATTCCCAAATTTGTACACCTGAAAGATCAAACCCCAGGGTTAAGTATGAAAGAAATAAATTATGTTCTCTCCTCTTCTTTTGTTCATTCTTACCTTCTTTTTCCTTCTATCATCCCTCAGTGTTAGCCAGTCAAAAGGCGGCACAAAAATAAAAAAATAACTGCAGCTACTATTGGGGAAGAATTTCTAGGGCAAGATGATGAGATTCTACAAAAGGGATTACATTTCATGATCATGACAGGCTTGTATTTCATGATCTCAGGAAGTGGCAAACTGCTTCATGGCCAATTAATTATTTCATAGCAACCTGTTGTTATGCAGGTTAAAAAAAGAGATCAATAAATAATGGACAGATTAAAGCAAACAAAGAAAATTTGGCATGTTTTGAGATGTTTACCAATTTGGCCCACATAGAATTTTACAATTAGTAGTTTATATTACGATCCCAGACAGAGCAGTTCACTTGCTTCAGCCTAAACATCAACTCCTCCACCACCAGTGTACTATAGCTATAGTGTATACCACCTACAGGATTCACCTAAGGCATAACCTTTCAAACCTGCAGACTCCAACATTATAAAGGACAAGAATAGCAAGACACCATCACCTCACACCTCCTTTCCAAACACAATCCATCCTGATTTGGACATATATCGCTGTTCCTTCATTGTTGCTGGATCAACATTCAGCAAATCCATACCTAACAGCTTTGTGGGTGCACCTTCAACACGCACAACTGCAGCAGTACCAGCAGAAGCCCCAATACAACCTGATCTAGGAAACTAGGAATGGGCAATAAATGCTGGACTTTCCTGTGATGCCCAGATCCAGAAAATGAATGCTAAGAATGTGACTATTGAGTTAAACTCCGTTTACAAAGGGCTAATTCTCAAGAACATACAAGTTATTCTACATGTTAATTAGATCCATTAGTGTGGAATTAGAAGAAGTGACCAAAAAATAGTACACTCTGATGTACCGTATCAGTTTGGGACCATGAGATGAGGCAATACCATTCATATATTTCTGAGACATTCGCACATGTAATGCAAGAACGACTTGTGGGGGTGGCGGGAAGGCCGGGGAATGTGGTGGCGTGGCAGGTTTCTGATTCAAGGTGGTGGCTTTCTTTGGCTATTTGAGAAGCTAATCCTCAATACAGAGAGCACAGCGAGGATGGGGATTCAACTTCTGGTCTCCCTTCTCCCATGGGGAAAGTAAAGGAGAAATGACAGTCTACATGGGTTCAAGCCAGGAAAATTCAGAGAATGGCAATGGGTCTTGTTTTCCTAGTTACTGCCGGTCAGTTCAACAATATAAGAAAATGCAGTTAGGTGGTAATCTATCATTTGGGGAAAAGGGATAACCTCATGACACACAGTGGTCTTTTCTGGTCCTGTACATTCCTGTCACTGTGTTCCTAAAGATTCTCGGAGAAGAGATACAATCAATTAATCACTTAAATGCTCCTAGAATTTTACTGACCGTTTTTAAAAAACCAATTACCGTAATCAGTAATCAAGACCGGCACTGTTATGTTGCAAATACTCAGGTAAACAGAAGTCCCAGCTATCCATTATTTGGAAAAGTCCTCTGCCATTAACAGAGACAACGCTCTTCGATGACTCAGCTGGTAATGGCACTAAGTAGGTGAGTCACATAGCCCCCTAATCAACCCACTAAACTCATCTCAGGTAGATTAGCTGTGAAGGTAATACAATTGGAACTCAGTACCTAAGTCATAATGCTAAGAACTTGATTGCATTTTGCACAATGCTTTAATGTAGGCATCGTAACACCACATTGTGGTCTTTCCGCTTTTGTAAATGCATAGGAAAATTGCCAAAAGCAGTGTAAATCTCCTTTAAAGTGTCTAAATATTACTTAAGCACACAGATGACAAATGTGAAAATAAATTGAGGGCCCTCCTCCCTGTACAACATACTAGGAGAGGAAGATAAGCGTTTTTCTAAGAGACAGGAAGGAGGTGGCTCACATCCTTGATACTCCAACATCACAATGCCATTTTATGCCAAAACAACTCAAAGATGTTTTATTCCTTGATTTCTCCAGGTGAGATCACACTTGTAATATTTGGTGGGTACAATAAACGTAGATGGGAGCTCTGAATTTCCCTGAGCCACATACAATTTTCATGCCAGAGACGGCAGGAAATAAATATGCTGTTAGCCCCCTCTCAATGATCATAAGGTGGTGTGTAAAATTTACTTCCTATGACTGTTGAAGTAATTCTTGAATTTGATGATTGAAGATTTTAGACAATTTACCTTTCCTGTACATTGTCATCATGTATTTCAACTGGAGGTATCCTCCAAGGACAGCTAATTCTGCCTCCAGGAAGACGCTTGAAGTCAAACTGACAGCAGATTTTAGGATCAGGGCCACAAGTATGAGGAACATCATAGCTATAGAAGGGCATCATTTGACATAAGATGTCTGTGTTTCCATTCTGATCTGAAGTTAAAATAAAAACAGGGTATGAGTGAAAGCGAAAAGGTAATATATTAGCAACTGAACTTCCAATATGCAAAGAAGCTCATAACAATGAAAATGGTGATGACAACTGTGTTTTTAAAACTTTCTGGTATCAGTAATACCAACAAGAAACAATTTTCATGTTTACCTTTTATATTATAGCCAGATTTTTCCTACCAATGGACACACTGTTATTTATGCACAGATGATGTAGCAACTTCAAGGGGCAGTTGCACAGTTAAATTCAAATATCCAAAGGTTGCAGTCCAAGTTGCACTGAACTGTTTTGGCACCTTTAAATACCCTTTTAACACGTGTTAAGTGTTCATTACTGCCAGTCAACCTCCCTTATACTGAAATGAATTATTACATGTACAGAGTCTCAATCCTTCAGGCTTTAACTGCTGGAGATTTTAAAAATTGTATTTTTTTAAACTTTGCCTTTGTCACTTTTGCTTCCCCTCTTAAACTAATCTTTTCTTCCCCTTATTTCTTCTTCTGTACCTGCTTTGACATTGAATTCAGCCACTCTAATTTACATTTCCTTCTCAGTTCTTGTACTGTCTTTCACAATCCTTCAATCTGGTTGGCTAAGGAGATACACTGTTGCTTGTCTGATCACTCAAGTCCCTCGATGTATCATTATTAGCTTGCGCATTCAACAATTTGCCATGCAAAAAAAATTAAAAAGCTAATGTGCAACGACAAGCTTAAATTAACAGCAGATATCATTACATGTTCTGCCACAGCAAAATTTTACCCTATGTTTCATGCTGACATAACTGGCTCCTGCCCGTATCCTGCCACCTTAAATTTTAGGCAACTTCTCGCGGCTATGTTGCGCTTTTAGCATTGAGAAATATCCCAATTCATTTAAACTGAATCACAAAGTATGAGACTGGGCAAAAGAAAATATAAACATTAAAAATGTTTCATTGTTGGTGTTTGAGTTGGATGATCAGCTATGATCATAATGAATGGCGAAGCAGGCTCAAAGGGCCGAATGGCCAACTCCTGCTCCTAGTTTCTATGTTTACTGAGCCAAAAGAGACTTCCAAAGGTAAAATCTTGGTCAGAGGTGCATTTTAGAAAAGGTCTTAAAGGAAGACAGGGAGGTGGAGAGCCAGGGAGATTTAGGGGGAAATTTCAGGGCCTAGACAGCTGAACGTGTGGCTGCCAAAGGTAAAGGAACAGTTCTCAGAGAGTTATAGGGTTGAAGATGATTAAGGAGATAGGGATTTGAACACAAGGATGGGAATTCTAAGTTGTAGACATTATGGGCCAGGAGCCAATATAGTTCACCAAGCATAGGTCTGATAGGGAAGTGGAGCTTGAAATGAGATAGCAAAGTTCTGTATGAACTTATCCAGGAGACCATTAGAATGATTGAGTCTGGGGGTGAAAAAGGCATGAGTAACATTTTAGTAGGCATTACAGCTGGATGTTGAACAATAAGTCTAATTGTTCAAAGGTAGTGGAGGAATCAAGAAAGGTGTCAGAGTGTATAGTTGAGTGTCAGCAGAGCCCAGACTACACCATGAGAGGAGCACTGTTTTGTAAAAGAGTTAACCTGTTATTTTTAACTCTTTCAAAGAGCCAGCAGAAGTATAATGGGCCAAATGGTCTCCTTCTCTGTTTTACCATTCATTGATTCTATGATATGAAACTTTAACTCATTTTTCAGATAATGTTACCAAGGGACAACATATAGACATGGAAGGGGAGGGAGCCAAGGATAGATTCTAGGGTTACTCCAGGGTTAATGGTATGGGGCTGGAAGAGTACCCATTTTTTCTTAATTCTTTCATGGGGGTGAAGGCGTCTCTGGATAGGCCAGCATTTATTGCCCATCCCTAATTGCCCTTGAGAAGGTGGTGGTGAACCACCTTCTTGAACTGCTGCAGGCCATGTGGTTTAGGTACACCCACAGTGCTATTAGGGAGTGAGTTCTAGGATTTTGATCCAGCGACAGTGAAGGAATGGTGATATAGTTCCAAGTCAGAATGGTGTGTGGTTTGGAAGGGAGCTTGCAGATTCTGGTATTCCCATGCACCAGCTGCCCTTGTCCTTCTAGATGGTAGAAGCCACAGGTTTGGAAGGTGCTGTCGAATGATCCTTGATGAGTTGCTGCACTGCATCTTGTAGATGATACACACTGCTGCCACTATGCACTGGTGGTGGAGGGAGTGAATGTTGAAGGCAGTGAATGGGGTGCCAGTCATGCCAGCTGCTTTGTCCTGAATGGTGTCCAGATTCTTGAGTGTTGTTGGTGCTGCGCTCATTCAGGCAAGTGGAGAGTATTCCATCACACTTCTGACTTGTGCCTTGTAGGTGGTGGATAGGCTTTGGGGAGTCAGGAGGTCAGTTACTCATTGCAGAAATCCCAGCCTCTGACCTGCTCTTGCAGCCACAGTATTTATATAGCTAGTCCAGTTCAGCTTCTGGTCAATGGTAACCCTTAGAATGATGATAGAGGAGAATTCAGTGATGGCAATACCATTGAATAGCAAGGGGAAATGGTTAGATTCTCTTTTGCTGGAGAAGGTCATTGCCTGGCACTTGTGTGGTGTCTATGTGACTTGCCACTTATCAGTCCAAGCCTGGATATTGCTGCATATGGACACAGACTGCTTCCGTATCTTAGAAGTCACAAATAGTGCTGAACATTGTGCAGTCTACTTCTGACCTTATGATGGAGGTAGTTTGGCCTTGGACACTACTCTGAGGAAGTCCTGCAGCGATGTCCTGGCACTGAGATGATTGACCTCCAACAATCACGAATGCCCTCCTTCATGCTAAGTATTACTCCAACCTGTGGAGAGTTTTCCCCCTGATTCCTATTGACTCCAGTTTTGCTAGGAATCACTGATGCCACACTCGGTCAAGTGCTACCTTGATGTCAAGAGCAGCCACTCTCACCTCACCTCTGGACTTCAGCTCATTCATCCATGTTTCATTCATAAATGAGTTCAGGAGCTGAGTGCCCTGGCAGAACCCAAACTGAACCTCAGTGAGTAGGTTATTGCTGATTAAGTTCCGCTTGATAGCAGTGTTGTTGACACTCTCCATCACTTTGGTGCTGATCAAAAGTAGATTGATGGGGCTGGAATTGGCCGGGTTGGTTTTGTCCTGCTAATTTTGGACAGGACATACCTCGGCATCTTTCCACATTGCCGGGTGGATGACAGCGTTGTAGATGTACTGGCTTGGCTAGTTCTGGACTGCAGGTCTTCAGTACTACTGCCAGAATATTGTCAGGTATTGTCTCGAGGTGCTCCGCCCATCATCCGATAGGAAAGATTAGAAACAAGGTGGAGCAGACCGACTGCGCAGGGCAATAGGGGACAGGACAGACAGACAGACAGAGAGAGAGAGGCATTTAAGATCTAACCAGCCTGTACACCTGCAACTGTGTCTGCAAAGGACCTCATATTGAATTAGTAAGGTCAAATGTGCTGTGCCTGGGGTCATTTTAAATCTATGAGTTTTACTGTTGCCTTAACAGGGGTGGAACTGAGAGTCAGATTAATTAGGGGATTTTTGTAGTTATTATAGTAGTAATTTTATAGACATTGTGCTAACAATTTTTCCTGTATTAATAAATGTTTAATTTAGTTTTATAGAAAAACCTCTTGAGACTCGGTGGTCTTATTGCTACTAAATTCAAAGCCTGCATTTCGAAATATACAAGTTGCAAAAATAGGTTATGACAGTTGTTTCAAGTTTCCCTTTGGGATTTGAGCAACTCAGCCTTTATCATTGGCTGTGTCATAATACAGTGACATTAGTTTTGAAAGGGAGAAGGGCAGTACCTGAGGAGAAGGAATTATTTATAATGTCAGGAAACATAGGGACCAGGAAGGGAAGTTGGGTAGTTAGTACTTCAGTGGGAGTCTTGTCAACGAAGCAAGATGTGAATCTCATAGGCAAAATGAGCTTGGAGAGCTCATGGGCGGATAGGAGAAAAACCAGAGAAGGCTGTAGGTTTCTACTTAGGGAGGTGAGGGGGGGCTGGGGGGGTGGTGTGGTGGGGGGTTTAGCATGTGACTAAATGGATGGTCTCAATAGTCACAAAGGAATCCATAGGCTATTTATACTTGTTTTGGCAGAGGAAAGCAGGGCTGATAATCCTCAATGTGGTCCAGCCACCTGGCGATGGATGGCTAAACCAGTTGTGTGGCAAACACGTTCAAGTCTGTGTCCCTTGGATGCAAGGGAACAAAAGCGGGGACCATAACAAAGGAATGGCCCCAGTGGGAGAGGGTGATGGCTTCACCTGGAACAAGGGTACCATTAGCAAGGAACTATCATTTTCTTTGTTCATGTTTGTTACATCTGTACAAAAATGAACAAATCCATTTCCTATTGGGTACATAGTCAGAGCAGCAATCAGTTTATTTGGTAGCTATTGCTGAAAAAAAATATGCTCTCAAAACTTTTCATCTTGCACTTATCAGGACAGATGCAAGAACACTAAATTTCATGCAGTATAAATTCTTGTTCCCTTTGAAATTTGGCATTCTTGCATCTGTCATATGTGTGCAAGATGAAAAGTTTTGACAGCTTTTTTTCAGCAATACTCAAGTTCTGTACTAACAAGTGATAATTTGGTAGCTTCTGGTGCTGAACAAATAATTGTAGCAATGATCTACCTAAGGGAAAGTTCTCTGCTCATTTCTCCACATCTCACCGTCTTGTTGCTTTCCTCTTCATTTGTTCGTAAAATCCTCTCATTTTCAATTTCAATGAGCAATATGACTAGGGGAAAGAAAACATGAAGTGGTTTCCTGTTGCCTTCCTCGTGTGTGCTTAAAGGAAATGCAAGTCCTCTTCCCAAAGGATTCTCTGCCTGCAAGTAGACGATATTCTTCGAAGTTCTCGCTCTCCTGCCATCACCACCATAAATTTGCTGTTTCCACTGTTGGTCATGACTCATAACCCTAAGCATGGGACCCTTACCTGGGCTTGGGTGACTCACAACAGAGGGAGGACAACCAACCCAAGGTTTCAAATGACCCTGCTACCCTGGCATTAATAATTACAGAAAGAGAAATAATTGTTTCTGTTAATTAATATTTTAGTATGAAATATTTTGAAATACTTATTCATGACTAGCAGAACTTCCTTGGCATTGTTCACAGTGCATCACAGGATACACTGTTTTATAACAATAGCAGTGCATGTGATGGAGAACATCAGGGTTATTGATTTAGTATGATTTAATTAGTCAAATATCATTTTTATTAAATGTATTCTGGAATTTTTACTTTGGAGATTGAATTCCATGGCTATTGCATTATTATTTGAAAATTATATAAGTCGATCGTTTATGGAATTGAACCTATTTGCACCTATTTTGTTCAGCCCTTTACCCAGCATAGATAATGATGTCATAGAAATCATGAAAATAATAGAAAATTTACGACACTGAAGGAGGCCATTTGCTGGTGTGGAGCAGTGCAAGATATGGATTCAACAACAAATTAACTGGTGTATAAATTAACACTGGTATCAAAAGCTATTAAAATTGCACATAATACTTATTGCATTAGAAATTTAAGAACTGCTGCCTCAGTGTTTTACAATCGGTGATTGTGCCATTGAATACAATATACTAATTTTACATACCCCAATTCTGTCGCCAAAAGAATTCCAAGTTCCTTTGTTTAGCCAAATATTTCTTCACAGAATAGTGGACTCTTTGAATTAGCATATTTGAAATACCTGTCTGTTTTAACAGGTATGCCATAGTAGGTGTGTGCCCAAATGGATCAATAGCCCACCCTGATCTAGGTTTTATTCCTGTTACAGTAAACAAAAATACATTATATAAGTTATTAAACTGGCAGCCCAAGGGAAAGGGAAATGGTTATTTTACATAGAAGGACAAAAATATATTTCAACATTGTTTCAGAAGCAAGTTCCACAGCTCAGCTATACAAAGTATTATGATCGTGTAAGTATATGTGTTTGCATTTCAAAGTCTGTACACACATGCTTAGATCTGGGAACGAATTAAAATTTAAAACATGTAGATAACTACCTTTTACATAAAGCCTAATAAGGATCAAAGAACTGTTCCCTTAAAGTGGTGTATCACTATAAATGAGCTGAAACATTTCTTAAACAGACTACCAAACCTAAGTTATAATGGGATCCTCCACTATTGGAAAATTATAAAAACGGGTATCCGACACCCAGTAGTGGATGAGCAGAAATTTCCTCCAATTAAATATTTAGAGAACTGAAGACACTGTTTTCAGTCACTGCTCTAAACTCCATTCTCTTGTCATCAATATGACCCCTCTACCTGACAACAGTCTGAGACTAAAACAATCTGTTTGTAACCTTGGTGTCAGATTTGACCTGAGAGGAGATTCTGACCACATATTTGCACCATCCCTAAGCCTGCCAATTTTCACCACTGTAACATCACCCACATTTGTCCCTGCTTCAGCTCATTTGCAGCTGAAAGGCATCATTCATGCCTTTGCTAACTCTAGACTTGACTATTCCAACTATGTGGCTGGTCTCCCATATTCTGTCCTCCATAAACTTGAGGTCATACAAATGGCTGCTGCCCATGTCTTAATTCTCACACCAAGTCCATTCGCCTATCACCCTTGTGCTTGCTGACCCACATTGACCGGTCAAGAAACATCTTGATATTAAAAATCTCATCTTTGTTTTCAAATCCTTCTATGGTTTCACCCCTCTCTAACCCTGAAATCTCATCCAGCCCCACAGCCCTCCAAGATATCTGCACTCTTAATTCTGGCCACTTGAGAATCCCCAATTTTAATTACTCCATTCCTGGTTTCCATGCCTTTAGTTTCCTAAGTCCTAAGTTCCGGAATTCCCTCCCTACACCAGTCCGCTTCTCTAACTCGCTTTCTTCCGTTAAGACACAGCTTAAAACCTACTTCTTTGACAAAGCTTTTGAACATCTGACCTAATATCTGACCTAGTATGTGGCTCTGTGTCATACTCGTTTTATAATGCTCCTGTGAAGTGCCTTAAAATGTTTCATTACTTTAAAGTGCTATAGTTTAAAGTTGTTGTTGTTTGTTGCCGATAAGTTATTAGGTCAGTCTTTAAATTTCTATGACCTGTCAAGTTTGAAAATCAATAAGGCTCTCAAATTTCAGAATAAAAGTATTTACTTTCCTAGGTTTTATGATAGGATGTCTCTTTTATGTCTCGCCCCTCATCAGCAGAAGTTTTCTTCCCATAATAGAATATTTAGGCTTTATCTTTTTCCCATATCCGGTGTCCCAAACTTCCATGGTTCTGTCACATACCACCTGCAAAGGTATGAGCAGGAAACCTGCTTCTGGGAAATCTGTTGATGCTGTTCCAAAACAGACAAAAGCAGCCTGGACTAATTTCCCTTACTGTGGGGAAGTGCTTTGTCTCCATACAGCACTTCCACTAACACATAACTACAGTCAATAATTAAGCAGTAATAGTGTAACAGGGGCAGTTTTCCAACATACAAAATTTCTGCATTCTAATTTCTATAAAATAAAGTGTCTTAAAATTGACTTTAGGTGTTTTAAAGAAACATATTCTTCAAATATGTTTCCTTGCCCCTGTGGAAAAAAGACAATGTACAAATACAAAATAATACCTATATTAGAAACACCTAAAATTTGCAACAAACATTACAAAGTTATTTCTTCCAGTTCTTTTATTACAATTTTTGACAGAGCTTTTATTGTCAAAGGTTGGTTAAGGAAATCAGTAATTTTACTATTCATCACGTCACATTTCAGGGTTTTTACCTTTTTTCTTAACAGGAACTGGGAATAGGTTATGTTTAATTGTGTTCAAAATAAATTAATTTCCATGAGTTTAGGAAGATGCCAGGCATGCAGGATGTACATTAAATTAGATGAGAGATTTACAGAATATTGTGGCACCTAATCTATTTCAGACAGAAACAATAAGAGTCAGTAGGTCAATCAACCCATCTCAAACTTATTAAGCCAAAATAAAAACAGAAAATGCTGTATTTAACTGTGCATGTGTGTACTCCAGAAGTTGCTGTCAGTTTCAAAGGAATAATGATGGTGAACAGACAGTTTCACCATCATTACTGCTACAAAATCGGGTCACCAACTCTGCTTCTCTCTTCAGATGCTACTTGACTCACTGAGTATTTACCATCATTTTCTGTTTTTATTTCTGATTTCCAGCATCCATAGTATTTTACTTTTATCAAGCCAAAAGTATAATTTTGAAATTAACAATCAAGCATACCTTGAAAGCGACACCTCATATTTCTAGCCATACTGGTGGGCTTTGGCACCTGATATCTATATCACCCAGCTCTCTCTGTTACAGGTGAATACAGTCTCAGTTTCCTCTTTCCAAATGCTTTTTTGTTGACTATCTATCCAAGTAGTCAGTTTAAGAGCGAACAACCAGAATCTAACAGTGTGGAACTGTTCTACTTCACTTGACAGCTGATCAATTGTTCGTTAGCTTGCTCTATAAACTATTCTGAGGAACGCACAATATGTGCTTACTTTTCAACCAATACCTCCTATACATAGATAAAAACAAAAAGCTAAAAGCTACTGCGGATGCTGGAAATCCAAAACAAAAACAGAATTACCTGGAAAAACTCAGCAAGTCTGGCAGCATCGGCGGAGAAGAAATCAGTTAACGTTTCGAGCCTTCATGGCCCTTCGGCAGAACTGGAGCATAGTTAGAAGAAAGGAGAAATATAAATTGGTTTAAGGTGGCGGGGGGTGGGGGGGGGGGGGGGAGAGACACATTGAGGGTGTGGTGTGATGATTGTGGAGATGAGCAGATAATCAAAAGATGTCACAGACAAAAGGGTCAAAGAGGTGTTGACCTCTGAGTCAACACCTCTTTGACCCTTTTGTCTGTGACATCTTTTGATTATCTGCTCATCTCCACAATCATCACACCACACCCTCAATGTGTCTCTTCCCCCCCCCCCCCCACCCCACCACCTTAAACCAATTTATATTTCTCCTTTCTTCTAACTATGCTCCAGTTCTGCCGAAGGGCCATGAAGGCTCGAAACGTTAACTGATTTCTTCTCCGCCGATGCTGCCAGACTTGCTGAGTTTTTCCAGGTAATTCTGTTTTTGTTTTGGACCTCCTATACATAGCTACTTACACAGGGTATAAGTGTATAAACATGGATGTGTCACTCAAGATTACAAGGTAGGCTTATATCTTGATGAGGGCATTTCAGGTCACTTCTTCCAGAACACTGGCCCTACTGTTGCAGCATTGTTACAGAAGAATGGGGCCCCATCTTAATTTGCCTATTTCCTCTTGAAAGTGGTTAGAAGGTTCTAGACACAAGCAAGGGGGAGAACTGAGTGAGACCAGCAGGGGCATAAAGAGCAGGGACACAGCAGGCCCAAGACCAGCAGCGAGAGCTGGGCAAGGCTGGCAGGTGGATAAAGAGCGATGGTACAGCAATCCCAGGACCACCAGCAAACGCAAGAGCTGAACGAGACAAGTGGTGCAATAAAAAGCGAGGTGGTTTGGAATGGACCAACCAAGCTCGAAAAAAAGAGAAAAATAAATCAAAGTGTGAAGTCACAGGAAAGCAGGTGATTGTTGGATAAGTATTTCTCTTTTTTCTCTCTTTAAAGTAGGGCATTCATTTACACTAGTAGCTGGGAAATCAAAAGATTCAAGTCTCAGTTGCTTGAACTTGAGTGGCAGCTGCAGTCACTGTGGAACATTGGAAGGTAGCGAGTTTCTTGGATCATATGTCCCAGGAGATGGTCACCACACAGTCAGAGAGATTTCAGGACAGTAGATGGGTGGCAAGAGTAGGAAGAAGTAGGAGGTGCAGGAGTCACTGGGTTGTGAGCCAAACCAGTACTCAGCAATGAAGACTGCTAGGAGTGATGACATCCTGAAAGAGTGCAGTCTAAACGATGACACTAAAGGGCAAGGACTGCACAGAAGGAAATAGGAAATGTAGTTGTTATAGGAGATTCCATAATTAGCGCGACAGACAGGCATTTCGGTAACCGTCATCGTGTGTCCCACATGTTATACTGCCTCTCTGAGTACCGGGGTAAAGGATATAATAGAAAGGATGCAGAATAGGGTGCATGGGGGAGGACAGGGAGTTAAAAAGTAGGATCTCAAAGGTAGTGATCTCTGGAATACTCCCAGTGCCATGCATTAGTGAGAATAGGATTAAGAGGATAGGGAAGATAAATGCATGACTTGAGGCATGGTGCAGGAGGGAGGGCTCAGATTCTTGGGACAAGTGGATCAAGTTTCTGTGAGGAACATTTAGATAAGAGTGATCATCATATAAAGTTTAGATTAGTATTAGAGAAGAGTAATATAAAGAAAAATTCCTAAATTGGAAAAGGGCTAACTTTGATAGATGGGAGGGATACGATCAAGGTAAGATCGAAGCAAAGACCGACAAGAAAAATGGTAATGGAAACATAGGTGATCTTTAAGGAAGTGAAGTTACAGGTACGGACTAGGTACATTCCAACAAGGATGAAAGAATAGGGAACAAAAATCAGGGCTCCTTGGATGACGGGGAGATAGCGAATACGGTGAAACAAAAAAAGAGGGTGTATGATGCATGTCAGGTGAATTCTTTCAAGCAAGAACCTGGCCAAATACAATAAGTTGAGACAGAAGGTGAAGAGGAAAATATGACTGGCAAAGAGAGACTCTGAGAATAGAATGGCAGTCATCATGAAAGAAAAGCCAAAAATCTTCCACTGCATGTAAACGTTAAGCGTGCCTATTAGGGACAAAGAAGGTGATATATGCTTAGAAGCGCACGGCAAAGCTAGAATATGTAATGAACACTTTGTAGTGTTAGGAACTAGAGATAGTTTAAGTAAATTATATGTGTATTTGTGTATGTTAGGAATAATGTATATCTTTAAGTTTAAGTTTAATTTTTATTTCTGTATCTGTGTGCTAAAATGTGGGGGGGCAGAATGAGTTTTCGTTTCGCTTTAAAAGATGCCTGCATTTTAATGAGGTTTCATGACTCTTGAAGGGAAGTTAAAACAAACACAAGGTAGAAAACTGTGCGGTTGCCTATCAACAGGGAGAGAGAGGGACCCAAAGACACAGAAAAACCAAAAGCAATTTGAGTTCAGTTAGTGATTATGTCTAAGGTGAAGGAAGCACTTTAAGTCTCGCTCTAGCTGGACATACTAACAGATTGCTGAGAAAAATAAATCTAAGAATCTTAGATAAGCTGCTCTAAAGTTATAGCAACAGTGAATGTCAAGTGAGTTCTGGATCTCAAGGAAGATACCAAGTTGTCATCCGTTTACTGGGAGAGGGAACGACTGTAGGGAGAAGAAAAAGAGAAGGTCCCAAAAGCCCTTTATGTTACTTTGCCTGGGTCTTTTAAAATCTATATGTTTTTATTGTTGCCATGATGGAGGTGTAACTGGGAGTTAGATTAACTAGGGGAGCCAGATGTTATCATAATAGTAATTTGTAAACTTCTGTGTATGCTTAAAATCATTTTTTAAAATTAATACGGTTTAATTTAGTTTTGTAAAAAAGAACCAATGAGACTTGGGGTGGTCTTATTATTACTGAATTCAAAGCCCGCATCTCGAAATAAATACAAATTGCAGCTAGTTGTAGCAGCTGCTTCAAGTTTCCCTCTGGGATTTGAGCAGCTTGGCATTTACCATCTACCTTCCATAACATAAATGACTTGGATATTGGAATGTCAAGTAAAATTTGAAAATTTGCTGATGATACAAAGTTTGGAGGGGTGGCAAACAAATGAGGATGATACCAATCAACTGCAACAGGACACAGATAGGCTAGCATAATGGACAGACAGGGTGGCAGATAGTATTTGACATGTAGAAGTGTATGTATCAATGTGTTTTGGCAAAGGGATACAGAGATGCAATATGGACTTAATGGCACAGTTCTAAAAAATATGCAGGGGCAGGGGGACCTGGAGGTTCATGTGCATAGATCTTTGGAGGCAGCTGAACATATTGAGATTGTATTATTGAGAGAGTAATTAGCAAAGCATAAGGAATCTTTGGCTTCATAAATAGAAGTACTGAATACAAAGCAGGGAAGTTATGCTAAACCGTTATAAAGCTGATGTAGGCCATAACTAAAATATTGCATCCTGTTCTGGTCACCACACTTAAGAGAGAATGAGAATGTCCTTGAGAGAGTACAGAGCAGACACCAGAATGGTTCCAGGGATGAGGATTTTAGCTACAAGGTTCGGTTTGAGAAGCTGGGATTGTTCTCCTTGGAACAAAGGAAATTGAAGGGCAATTTTATGGAGTGTACAAGATTATGACAGGTAACATATGAAAAGGTAGGCGAAGATAAGCTGTTCCCATTAGCTGATGATACAAAGACTAGGGGGACACATATTTCACCTTTTGGGCAAGAGATGCTTGGAGGAATTGCGGGAAGAACTTTTTTAGGTAGCAGGTTGTAATGACCTGGAGTTTGCTGCCTATGGGGCTGGTGGAAGCAGAGGATTGATGATTTCAAAAGAAAATTGGATAGGCACTTGAGGGAAATAAATTTACAGGGTATGGGGATAAAGCAAGGTAACAGAACTGACTAGACTACACTATAGAGACATGGCATGAACTCGGTTGGCCTCCTTCTGTGCCGTAATGACTCTATAAGATCAACTTAGAAGGAAACAGGTGCGATGGAACTGGGGGGAAAAAAAACTCATTTAATAAAAGAGGTGAATTTAATAACAAGTTGGTATTGCAGGATAACAGGACGTAGCTGTGAGTCAGAAGGCAACATCAGCCAAACCATCACTGAAACGAACCCCTAGAAGCCGATGAACCACCAGGCTAATGAAACAGGTGATGAACAATAGCTGCCGCTGATCTGCCACTGCCTGCTTGGCAAGCAATATTGTGGGTGAGCTTATATTTTTTGTTTATATTGTTATGTATATAAATTGCACTTTTCTATGCCTATCTTATTCCTAACCAAGTCATCTGAAGTCCAAAGACATAGTGCAGCATTGGGAACTTGCATTCAAAGGGGGAAATATGTATAAAGGAGAGAAGTCTGTGTACAAGGGCAGGTGTTTTAAGATCTAACACAAGTGTGAAAAGCATCCAGCATCTAAGCCTCAAGCCGTTGTCTGCAGATATGTGCATGTGGAGACATGCCAAATAAACAATTCTTTGAATTAATCTATTTATTGGTGTGGTTAATCATTTTTGAGCCTAAGAACCAAATCCCTTTTAGTGAACTGCAATTTGGTCGCCAGAGTAAAGAGGTCCTCAAAATATAAATTCTCAGGCCCCAACCCTATCCATCCCATCATTTCCAAGGACCCTTAAGCACTCATTAGACAAGTTCCACATGTATTTAATATTTCAAATATTTTTCTAACTTTTGGGTAAACATAATGATTACACTCTGGGCTACCTGCTGGCTAATAGAAATATAGGTAACAGTAATGTATTAAGTGTCTTTCGCCCACAAAGAAACTTTGTTTTGGAGGAATTCAGTGTTCTGAGAGAGCTGAAGATCTGGAGAAGGTTGCAGAGAAGGAGGGATGGAGCCATTCATCAAGGGATCTGAACCCAAGTATGAGAAGTTTAAACCAGAGGCATTGGATGACCATGAGCCAATGTAAGCTAGCGAGTAATGTCAACAGGAACTTGGTGTGAGATAGAATACAAAAGTTGCAGAGAGGTCAAGAAGGGCAGTAAAGGATGGTGCGCTATGGGCACTGTCACAGATGATGCCATTTATGATTTTGATTCGGGCCATTTCAGTGCTGTGTCAGGGATGGAAACCTGACTGGAGAGATTCAAACATCAAATTTCATGAAGATGAGCACGGAACTGGGAGGTGACATAACATTCATGGACTTTAGAAAAGAAAGGAAGATTGGAGATGAGGTGTTGGGTTTCAAGAAGGCGATGGGAGTACTGGTATTGTTGCTAGACTAGGAATCCAGAGAC
This sequence comes from Cetorhinus maximus, assembly GCF_964194155.1. Classification (NCBI taxonomy): domain Eukaryota; kingdom Metazoa; phylum Chordata; class Chondrichthyes; order Lamniformes; family Cetorhinidae; genus Cetorhinus; species Cetorhinus maximus. The sequence goes on along the minus strand of NC_135880.1, from coordinate 74,707,575 downwards.
CCAGGGTAATGTTCTGGAGACCCAGCCACAGCAGATGGTGGAATTTGAATTCAATAAAAATCTGGAATTAAAAGTCTAATGATGACCATGAAACCATTGTTGTAAAAACCTATCTGGTTCACTAATGCCCTTTAGGGAAGGAAATCTGTCATCCTTACTTGGTCTGGCCTACATGTGACTCCAGACCCACAGCAATGCAGTTGTTTCTTAAATGCCCTCTGAAATGGCTTAGCAAGCTACTCAGTTGTATCAAACTGCTACAAAGTCTCGGAAAAGGAATGAAACTGGACAGACCACTCAGCATTGACATAGGCACCGGAAATGACAATCTCAGCCCTATCAACCCTGCAAAATTCTCCTTACTAACATCTGGGGGCTAGTGCCAAAATTGGGAGAGCGGTCTCACAGACTAATCAAGCAACAGCCTGACATAGTAATCCTCATGGATTCATATCTTACAGATAATGTCCCAGTCACCACCATCACCATCTCTGGATATGTCCTGTCCCACCGCAGGACAGGCCCAGCAGAGGTGGCGGCACAGTGGGATACAGTCGGGAGGGAGTTGCTCTGAGAGTTCTCAACATCGACTCCGGGCCCCATTAAGTCTCATGGCATCAGGACAAACATGAGCAAGGAAACCTCCTGCTGATTACCACATACCTCCCTCAGCTCATGAATCAGTGCTCCTCCATGTTGAACACCACTTGGAGGAAGCACTCAGGGTGGCAAGGGTGCAGAATGTACTCTGGGTGGGGGACTTCAATGTCCTTCACCAAGAGTGGCTCGATAACAGCACTATTAACCGAGCTGGTTGAGTCCTAAAGAACATAGCTGGAGGACTGGGTCTGCGGCAGGCGGTGAGGGAAAAACATACTTGACCTCATCCTCACCAATCTGCCTGCTGCAGATGCACCTGTCCATGACAATATCGGTAGGAGTGACCACCGCATAGTTTTTCTGGAGATGAAGTCCCACCTTCACATTGAGGATACCCTCCACTGTGCTGCACTACCACTGTGCTAAATGGGATAGCTTTCAAACAGATCTAGCAACTCAAGACTGGGCATCCATGAGGCGCTGTGGGCCATCAGTAGCAGCAGAATTGTACTCAAACACAATCTGTATCTTATGGCCCAGCATATCCCCCACTCTCCCATTACCATTAAGCCAGGGGATCACCCTGGTTCAATGAAGAGTGCAGGAGGGCATGCTAGGAGCAGCACCAGGCATACCAAAAAATAAAACGAATCTACAACACAGGACTACTTGGATGCCAGACAGGATAAGCAGCAAATGATAGACAGAGCTAAACAATCCCACAACCAATGGATCAGATCTAAGCTCTGCAGTCCTGCCACATCCAGTCGTGAATGGTGGTGGACAATCAAACAACTCACTGGAGGAGGAGGCTCCACAAATATCCCGATCCTCAATGATGGAGGAGTCCAGCACATCAGTGCAAAAGGTAAGGCTGAAGCATTTGCTACAATCTTCAGCCAGAAGTGGCGAGTGGATGATCCATCTCGGCCTCCTCCAGAAGTCCCCAGCATCACAGATGCCAGTCTTCAGCCAATTTGATTCACTCCATGTGATATCAAGAAACGGCTGAAGGCACTGGATAGTGCAAAGGCTATGGGGCCTGACAATATTCCAGCAGTAGTACTGAAGGCTTGCACTCCAGAACAGGCCGCGCCCCTAGCCAAGCTGTTCCAATACAGCTACAACACTGGCATCCACCCAGCTATGTGGAAAATTGCCCAGGTATGTCCTGTACATAAAAAGCAGGACAAATCCAACCCAGCCAATCACCACCACAGCGGTCTACCCTCCATCATCAGTAAAGTAATGGAAGGGGTCATCAACAGTGCTATCAAGTGGCACTTCCTTAGCAATAACCTGCTCACTGATGCCCAGTTTGGGTTCCACCACGGCCACTCAGCTCCTGACCGCATCACAGCCTTGGTTCAAACATGGACAAAAGAGCTGAATTCCCGAGGTGAGGTGAGAGTGACGGCCCTTGACATCAAGGCCGCATTTGACCGAGTGTGGCATCAAGAAGCCCTAGCAAAACTGGAATCAATGGGAGTCAGGGGGAAAACTCTCCGCCCGTTGAAGTCGTACCTAGCACAAACGAAGATGGTTGTGGTTGTTGGTGGTCAGTCATCTCAGCTCCAGGACATCACTGCAGGAGATCCACAGGGCTGTGTCCTCGGCCCAACCATCTTTAGCTGCTTCATCAATGACCTTCCTTCCATCATAAGGTCAGAAGTGTAGATGTTTGCTGATGATTGCACAATGTTCAGCACCATTCACGACTCCTCGGATACTGAAGCAGTCTATGTCCAAATGCAGCAAGACCTGGACAATATCCAGACTTGGGCTGACAAGTGGCAAGTAACATTCGCACCACACAAGCGTCACGCAATGACCATCTCCAGCAAGAGAGAACCCTATCATCGCCCCCTTATGTGCAATTGCATTACCATCATGAATCTCCCACCATCAACATCCTGGGGGTTACCATTGAACAGGAGCCGAAGTGGACTAGCCATATAAATAACAAAAACAAAAATACCTGGAAAAACTCAGCAGGTCTGACAGCATCTGCGGAGAGGAATACAGTTACCGTTTCGAGTCCGTACGACTCTTCTTCAGAACTAAGAAATATAGAAATGAGGTGGAATATAAGCTGGTTGAAGGGGGGTGGGACAGGTAGAGCTGGATAGAGGGTCAGTGATAGCTGGAGGCAAAGAAGAGATTGCTAAAGATGTCATAGACAAAAGGACAAAGGGGTGTTGACAGTGGTGAGATTAGCTGAGGAATGTGCTAATGATGACATTAAGGGTAGAAAGCAGGACAAGCAAGTGACAGATAGCCCTAGTGGGGGTGGGGTGGGGGGAAGGCATCGAAATAGGCTAAAAGGTAGAGATAAAACAATGAATGGAAATGCATTTAAAAATAATGGAAATAGGTGGAAAAAGAAAAATATATATATTAAAAAAATGTTAAAAATTATAAATTATTAGAAAAAGGGGGATCGGAAAGGGGATGGGGATGGAGGAGAGAGTTCATGATCTAAAATTGTTGAATTCAATATTAAGTCCAGAAGGCTGTAAAGTGCCAAGTTGGAAGATGAGGTGCTGTTCCTCCAGTTTGCGTTGAGCTTCACTGGAACATTGCAGCAGGCCAAGGACGGACATGTGGGCATGAGAGCAGGGTGGTGTGTTGAAATGGCAAGTGACAGGGAGGTCTGGGTCATGCTTGCGGACAGACCAAAGGTGTTCTGCAAAGCGGTCATCCAGTCTGCGTTTGGTCACTCCAATGTGGAGGAGACCGCATTGGGAGCAGCGAATGCAGTAGACTAAATTGAGGCAAGTGCAAGTGAAATGCTGCTTCACTTAAAAGGAGTGTTTGGGCCCTTGGACGGTGAGGAGGGGGGAAGTAAAGGGGCAGGTGTTGCACCTTCTGCGGTTGCATGGGAAGGTGCCGTGGGAGGGGGTTGAGGTGTAGGGGGTGATGGAGGAGTGGACCAGGGTGTCCTGGAGGGAACGATCCCTGCGGAATGCCGCCGGGGGGCGGGGGGTGGTGAAGGGAAGATGTGTTTGGTGGTGGCATCATGCTGGAGCTGGTGAAAATGGCGGAGGATGGTCCTTTGAATGTGGAGGCTGGTGGGGTGATAAGTGAGGACAAGGACAAGGGTGAGGACAAGTGGGTGGAAAACGGTGGTTGACAGGGCCCTCAATCGTGTCCGGCCCATCTCCCGCGCATCTGCCCTCACACCTGCCTCTCCCTCCCAGAACCATGATAGGGTCCCTCTTGTCCGCACTTATCACCCCACCAGCCTCCGCATTCAAAGGATCATCCTCCGCCATTTCCAGCATGATGCCACCACCAAACACATCTTCCCTTCACCCCCCCCGGTGGCAATCTCTTCTTTGCCTCCACCTATCACTGGTCCTCTATCCAGCTCTACCTGTCCTACCCCACTTCAACTAGCTTATATTCCACCTCATTTCTATATTTCTGAGTTCTGAAGAAGATTCATACGGACTCGAAACGTTAACTGTATTCCTCTCCGCAGATGTTGTCAGACCTGCTGAGTTTTTCCAGGTATTTTTGTTTTTGTTTTTGTTTCAGATATCCAGCATCCGCAGTATTTTGATTTTAGCCATATAAATACTCTGGCTATGAGAGCAGGTCAGAGGCTAGGAATCATGTGAAGAGTAACTCATCTCCTGACTCCCCAAAGCCTGTCCACCATCTACAAGGCACAAGTCAGGAGTGAGTTGGAATACTCCCCACTTGCCTGGATGAGTGCAGCTCCCACAACGTTCAAGAAGCTTGACACCAGCCAGGTCAAAGCAGCCCACTTGATTGGCACCACACCCACAAAAATTCACTGCCTCCACCACCGACGCACAGCAGCAGCAGCATGTACCATCTACATGATGCACAGCAGGAATTCACCAAGGCTGCTTTGACAGCACCTTCCAAACCCAGAACCACTTACCAGCTGGAAGGTCAAGGGCAGCAGATAGATGGGAATACCACCAACTGGAAGTTCCCTTCCAAGTCACCCACCATCCTGACTTGGAAATATATTGCCGTTCCTTCACTGTCACTGGGTCAAAATCCTGGAATTCCCTTCCTAACAGCACTGTGGGTGTACCTACACCATATGGACTGCAGCAGTTCAAGAAGCTCACCACCACTTTCTCAAGGGCAACTAGGGGTGGGCAATAAATGCTGGCCAGTGAAGCCCACATCCCATGAATGAATTGAAAAAAAGGACAAAGTCGTCAGGGATGTGTTTTCTTGTGGAGGAGGGTGATGGCTGCAAGACAATACATGAGCAGAAGATTAGCTCTAACAGGGCATGCTGGAAGTAGGAAGGAAATAGAGAAAAGTGTATTTAGGTCTTGGGTAGGGGAAATGTTTAGTTTGATGGACAAGGGAAAGAGGGTTGCTATAGATTTAAAAGATCTTCCAGCTCATTCTCAATTATAAATTCGGTTTAACTATACTTTAAAATATTTTATGTTACAACAGCAACATTTCTAATTTCAGGAAAAATAAAGGATCCTCTAGCACACCAATTAAGAAGATCATTTTACAATTAAACTGATTGTGAATTGATTGCTGCTTCAGAAGTGCAGATGAGACATGGATCATACCTACAGAAACACAGACCAATTGTCAATTTATAAAATGCAGGATATATGCAAGAAAAATCTGTGAAAAGACCCACCTAAATTCCTCTCAAGCCACTGATGTCCTTCAAACAGCTGGTCAATCATTGCATAAATATGTGTATTAGCCTCATCAGTCATCACCCAGCCCCCTGTTGTTATTTCAAACTGGCCCAGTTCACAAAGCCTGGAAAGAAATAAACTGAAAGTTTAGAATTTCACAGCAAGCATACACATTGTGAAAATTAAATGGTGCCTCTATGGCCATGGTTTAAAAAGACAACTAGTTGGGGATTAAGAAATACTTATCAAAACATCTAAAAGATAGCAAGTGCATGTGGTTTGATTTGACTTCTAAAACTGTTTAATTATGAAGACAAAGTAATCCTTAAATTATCTGTCAATTACATTGCCAGTGCCAGAGGTGAGGTGAGAGTGACTGCCCTTGACATCAAGGCAGCGTTTGTCAACTGTGACATCAAGGAGCCCTAGCAAAACTGGAGTCAATGGGGATCAGGGGAAAAACTTTCCTCTGGTTGAAGTCATACCTCGCACAAAGAAAGATGGCTGTGGTTGTTGGAGGTCAATCATCTCAGTTCCAGGACGTCACCGCAGGAGATCCTCAGGGTAGTGTCCTCGGCCCAACCATCTTCAGCTGCTTCATCAATGACCTTCCTTCCATCTTAAGCTCAGAAGTGGGGATGTTTGCTGATGGTTGCACAATGTTCAGCATCATTCGCGACTCCTCAGATACTGACGCTGTCCATGTCCAAATGCAGCAAGACCTGGACAATATCCAGGCTTGGGCTGACAAGTGGCAAATAACATTCAAACCACACAAGTGCCAGGCAATGACCATCACCAACAAGACAGAATCTAACCATTGCCCTTTGACATTCAATGGCATTACCATCGCTGAACCCCCCACTATCAACATCCTGGGGGTTACCATTGACCAGAATCTAAACTGGACTAGCCATATAAATACTGTGGCTACAAGAGCGGGTCAGAGACTCGGAAACCTGCGGTGAGTAGCTCACCTCTTGACTCCCCAAAGCCTGTCCACCATCCAGAAGGCACAAGTCAGGAGTGTGATGGAATACTCTCCAGTTGCCTGGATGAGTGCCACTTCACCAACACTCGAGTTCAATACTTACTAGGATAAAATACACATCTTGGTTGGTACTCCATCCACAAACATTCACTCCCTCAACCATCGATGCACAACGGCAGCAGTGTGTACCATCTACAAGGTGTACTGCAAGGACTCACCAAGGCCCATTAGTCAGCACCTTCCAAACCCACAACTGCTACCATCTAGAAGGGCAAGGGCAGCAGACACATGGGAACACCAAACCACTCACCATCCTGACTTGGAAATATCTCACCGTTACTTCACTGTTGCTGGGTCGAAATCGTGGAACTCCCTCCCTAACAGCACTGTTGGTGTACCTACGCCACATGGACTGCAGCGGTTCAAGAAGGCAGCTCACCACCACCTTCTCAAGGGCAATTAGGGATGAGCAATAAATGCTGGTCTAGCCAGTGACACCCACATCCTATGAATGAATAAAAGAAAATTCTGCAATCCAATGCAAATAAAGAGCATGGCAAATCTAGCAGAAGTAATTTTTATTGATTTTATCTCCCATTATGTACAGAAAAATAATATGCTCATAAGAAATTTGTTATACATTTTTAAGAAGTTGATATTTCTCCTCCTTGCTACACCACTCAGAAAACCCTGATAAACCCATACAACTAGATGGATGAGCCACATGATAGTAGACCTTCAAACAAAAAATAATCTACTGTGGATCACCTTCACGGAGCACTTCAAATAGTTAGGTCCATTCGTTTAAAAGAATTAAAAACTTATGAACTAGAATTTCAATATTCATTCTTCAGTCTTGTTAGTAGCAAATTGAACGTAAAAAGTCGGTCCAAACAAAACAGGGAGGTATAAATAATATTTTATGCATTAAACAATCTAAAACAGAATGAGGTATAAACCTAAGGATGTACAATTTACCTAGTAATCTACATTTGACTGAAGATATATAACAAAAAACGTGATTGCTTCAGTATATTAAAATCCACCACGGACACAATAGAGGTACTGTACAAAATGGTAATGATAGACTTAAGAACACACACTACTAACGCTATGAACACAGGATAAGTGAAGTCCACATCACATAAGTTTTATATATTTTCTACCATTCACAACTTGATCTGCTATTGCAGATATAAAAAAATCCTGTACAGTGCAATCCACTTATTAAAATCAACTATAATAAAGCAAGATGAAATAAACAAAAGGCTGTTTGCACAAGTATTTAAACAGGCAAACATATACATATTATTAAAATCTTTATATCCTGTTACGCGTCAATTTGTCTTATGGAGATTAAAATATGAAATTGTTTGCACAACTAAATCTAGCGATGCCAGCGCAGTGACACTTTTAATAGGGATTTCCTATTGATGTGACAACCTGGTGTACTAGAATAGTATAACTGTTCGAGTCTGTATGCAGATACAAAACAAACACATGGGCCTTTACTCAGAACTCTGACTCCACATGGATCTTTTCCACAATGATTTATCTCTTCAGATAAATTATTTTGAAGTAATTTTAAATTTAAAATTTAAATTTGAATTTGGCATGTAATTGGCAAAATGCACAATACGCTGCACATGGTGCCTGTTTTTGAGGTTACATTGAAGTTTCCACATAAACTCATTAGCATATGCCCAAACATATGGGAGGGAATAATAAGGAGCTCACAAGAGTGGGAAAGGTGGTGTGCGGGGTGATTGAATTAGGCAGGAGCCGTAATTTCGACCTCCGGACAGCATGTTGAGATTCAGAGATAAAATCAGTGGCATGTTTGCAGCATGTTTGGCCTCACGGCAGCCTATGGTGGGTTTGTACTTGTAATACATTTACATGTCATAAATACTCATTAGCTTGAAACATTTTTTAATAAAGTCTAACCTTCAAGATAAAGTCAGCCAGGCACATAGCGTGCACTGGTCGGCTTTGTACAGTTATGTGCGAGGTCAGCGGTTTTCTTTGTCGAACTCTACAACACAAGGGAAGAGAGGAGGAGAATGGCAGCTTGTACGGAGGCTCGGGACCAGCAAGGGTGAGTCAGGAGTGAGGGGGTTGGGGTCAGGGGCATGGAGATGGGGAGGAGGGATCCAAGGGAGGACAGAGGATGGGGTCGGGGGCATGGAGGAATGAAATGGGGAGGATCTGGCATCCTGGGTGTGGTGGGGACGGTCAATCAATGTAAGAAAATGGGGCCCTAAAGTGTGGGGTCAGTACTGTCCAAATGTGCGTCCTTCTCAGGGTGTTGACTGACAGGGTCCTTACAGGGCTTTGAGTTCACCAACATTTCAATTATCCCTGCTGAGAGTGAACTCGGACAATGTCCTTTAAAATGTATAGAAGGGAGGTACAGCTGAGCCTGCAAATTCAACCATGTCCCACAGAGTGGCGAGTACAACACTAGACATTAACAGGAACATTCAATAAAGAGTGAACGCAAAAACACAACACTGTTTCTTCCACAAAAAGGAAATATCCCCAACTCCTTTGTAACCATCAATGCATGTTAACAATTAGGCATGCCAGTACATTTAGATTTCTGATTAAGCTGACAAATATTGATGCACACACATGACTAGAGTGAAACTAATGTGATGTAAATGATCTACAATTGAAATTTAAATTTGAAAAACACTCAAGCCATCCATGCGCTCTCAATAAGTCTTATGTTAATGGCAATGGAATTGGACAGGAAAGTTTAGGCCGTGATGCACAATCTCCCTGTTTGACCAGGAGGTTCTTTATAGCCTGACTGTAGCTGCAACATTGTTAGCTGACGGCAGGTTTCACCACTGACCAACACCCTCACCGCTGAGGAATCGCACATGTTTCTCGTGCATGCCGCCAGCACTTTAAGTTTTAATTGTAATTATGCATGGAAACAGGAAAAAGCAAGAGAGTGGAAATGGCGCATACTTCCTGTTCTGCTGTCAGGAACACCATGCCACTGACAAAAGAACACCCACAGAATCTCCTAAATATCAGCACAATTGCTCCAAGACTGACACACAGCATCCTCCAGCATCATACTCATGAGTAGAATTGTGAGAAAATGAGTCATTCAGCATTTGACAGATTGATGCTCTCAGTCCTACTTTTTTAATTGGCTTCAATTGACTGTCAATTAACTAATTGCAGTAGCAGAGCATGACACGAGAACATAAGACTTCAACTGACTTCTGGTCACAGCTTGTATATACCAAGGTAGATCAACTGACTTAATTTTGGCTAATTTAAAATGAAACTCTTTCGAGTTATCAACAGTCACAGATTACAACTCTTTCGAGTACAATCACAGTTCTTGGTTTCCGGGAGTGGGACATGAACCCACAACCCTTTGATTCAAAGGCGAGGGTGCTATGAACTGAGCCACAGCTGACACTTTTGAAGTAATTATAGCAGCAACAGAAGGAGAAACAGATCTGCCCAGGATTCAATCAGCTGTTGCTCACTGCAGATTCCTGTAAGCACAGGTATCTATGCACCCAAGTATCTGGGTACAAATTGAACACCCCGAACATTGGTCACAATTGGCAGAAATACACCATTCTAACCTAAGGCCATCAAGAGTTTTGTGGATGGAGACTGCTGTGGACGTATGATTTCTGAACAAGCATAAATGATGACAGAATATCCTGTGTAAAGTAGTTAAGGGTGCAACTCACTTAGCACTTAAAATTCCATTATCTTTAGCGCTATTAAATTTGATTCCATCAAGATTATACTTATATTTGCATGTAAGTTATGTGGAAACTCCAGGCTTATTTGATCTTTCAAATTTCATTTATATTAAATATAAATGTTGTAATTTTACTGTTCTTTACCATTCCCTATTGTTTTATCATTTGTAGCCTTTCTCTGCAACTGCCCTATAAGCCCTTTCTGCTGCCTGCCATGGCTTCTGTTCTGGATGTGGTCTACCTCTCTCTTCCATCCATGAGCTAATTTGGCCTGTTATGTGCATGCACCCAATTTTGGTCTGTAGCGATTTACCTACTGCTGCTGGCTGACAATCCACTTGATTCTTGCCTTGTTACCTCTAACTCGGCACAGGTCCTTAAAGCATTGGCATCTCTGACTGCCTGACAATGCTCCTATTTTCATCACCCTCAGCTCCATTTCCAATCAATCATCCACCTTGCTGTACACCTTGGCATTCCTCACAGCTCCCCCTTGAGTCTTTGAGGTCAGATTCCATACATAAATTCCCCAACGCAATCGGGTTGTTAATTTATTTTGCCATTTCAGACCCTAGTCAATGATGGTTTACATCTTTAATTAATTTTGCTAAATTCTAAAGATCCAGTTAATTTAATTAATTTTGTCAAGTTTCTCGGCAATTGATTTCATTCATTTTTGCCACCTCCTGCAATTTTATTTAGTTATATTTCTCTCCAGTCTGTGTAAGGATGATATAATGGTAACATGGCGGTAATGTTACTAGCTAGTAATGCAGAGGCCTGGATTAATATTCCTGAGACATGAGTTCAAATCCCACTATAGCAGCTGGGGAATTTGAATTCAATTAATTAAATAACATCTGCTTTAGAAAACCAGTCTCAGCAATGGTGACCATGAAACCACTGGATTTCAAAAACCCATCAGGTTCACTAGTGATTTTGAGGAAATCTGCCCTCTTTCACCCAGTCTGGCATATCTGTCACTCCACGCTCTCAATGGTTGTCTCTGAAATGGCCTAGCAAGTAATTCTGTTGCATCAAAGTGCTACAAAGAAGTCAAAGAATGAAGCCAGGTGGACCACCCAGCATCGACCTAAGCACTGGATATGACAAAGACTCACCCAATGCAGTCAACCCTGCAATGCCTCCTCACTAAGATCTGAAGACTTTGGAAGAGCTGTCCTCTAGTCAAGCAACAAATGCTCAACAAATCATACCTTTTATCCACAGTTCCAAATTCTTTAACCACTATCCTTGGGTATGCCCACTCCCACTGGCAGGTCAGATCCACCAGAGGTGGTGGCACAGTCAGAGCCAGGGAGAGAAATCATGGGCACTGGTGTTTCTCCTGTTTCTGGGGCCCTTATTTGCTCCCACCCTGTTTTAACCCTTCGCCTCACACCCTTCAGATACCCAGAATTGGAAACCATAGTCACAGTGGGGTTGAATTGTTTTATATAGTTTTAGCAAAACTTCTTGGCTTTCGTACTCTATGCTTCTATTTATAAAGCCCAAAGAAAGCTTAGATTTCAGTATGATACACTTTACCAACCACGGTTTTGTCAGACAATTACACACAACTTGGTCATTCATATTATGCAACCAGCTCCGCTTCTTTGAACCTGGTCCTATGCAATTTCTGGACAGCAAAATCCAAAAGACTTGAAGCTCAAGCACCGCAAACAACAATCCAATGTACAAATGAGAATACCTTGAACTAATAGTGGCATATTTTATTGGCGCATGACTCCCGGTTTCACTTCCAAGTTTAAAAAATAGCAACATTGTTAACAGAAAAATTATACTTTGCATTGAATGATACATATGTTTTCATTTTAAATTGAAACTAACCACATTTACAAATGCCCAGCATGGATCATATAATAGGAGAGCAAAGAACTGAGGATGTTGGAATATAGATATCTGAAGATATATAATATAATAGAAGAGAATATAATAGAAGATATCTGAAATATAAACAGAAAATGCTGGAAATACTCAGCAGGACAGGCAGTATCTGCAGAGAGAGAAACAGAATCAACGCTTCAGGTTCACGATCTGCACCGGTTCTGATAAAGGGTTAGTGGCCTCTGTTTCTCTCTGCAAATGTTGCCAGACATGCTGAGCATTTCCAACAGTTCCCGTTTCCATGGAAGCAAAAATAACACCTTTTGCCAGCCCTCCAGAAGCAATCATACTTCTTGTGCGCCTCTCAATCCTCTTCAACAAAAACCCAGCAGTAGCTGTCTGGGATCTGATTTGGCACAACATTAAACATAAATTTCAAAAAAGGTTATGAAGAAAACATGAACATTAATGTCAAAGCAATAAATTCATAATTTAAGAAAATGAGTAATTAATATAAATGAGCATTAAAAAGTGCCAAACAGCACGTTGCTGTAGGTTTTAAGGGGTATCATAAAAGAAGAGGGATGTAGGGCAAAATTTTCCGTGCCCGCTGGCGTCAGGCATGCTGGCGGCGTGAAGAGACAGTATAGCGAGAAGGCCAGAAATCAGCTTCACCACATTGTCCGCGCGGCTCATCGATGGCGGGCCGTGTTTCCTGCCATCAGATGTCGGAAACTTCATTGTAATACAGCTGCATATTATTATAAGGCCTACCCACATGAATCATCCCCACCCTTTGGATCGTCCGCCCACTCACACTGATGTGTTTCACAACAGCATATATAAGGCATGCAATTGGCAGGCTGCACTTTGAGGGGAACTTGGAGGTGAATAACGATGCGCAGCGCTCACGAGGGTCGCTTGTTGGACTTCAAGGTTGAAGCAAATTTGGGGGGGGGGGGGCGCGGCAAGGGCTGCCCTGCAGTTGAGGTGACTTGGTGGGGGGAGCAAGCACTGCCCTGTGGTTGAGGCGCATTGGAGGTGGGGGCAAGCACTGTCTTACGGTTGAGGCGACTTGTGGGGGAGCAAGGGCTGCTCTACGGTTGAGGCGCATGGGGGGGGGGGGGGGGTGGCAGGGCAAGGGTTGCCCTGTGGTTGAAGTTAGTGCACAAGCACATGCAGGGTATGGGGTAGGGAAGCAGCCACGCATTAGGGGAATCTTGTATAAAGTGACCTTTTGTCCGCAGCTGAGACAATTCAGATGCAGCGGAGTTGGGTCTCTAGCTTTTCTGCTCACTCAAGCAACGGAGGGGCATGCAAGTGCCAACAAGTGCTCCAGAGTTTTTCACCCCCTGGGCACAGCCTGCAAACTAGTGTGTGTTTTAGCGGACTATAGAACAGTTAGACGACTGCGCACATTCTACAATCTCCTTGCTAAAGCTGGTTGTGGAGCTGTCACTGGTGGAAGCGCTCACAGCAATGTCATCATGCTGGTTTAGACCAGTCTCCCCCATGGTTCAAGCTAACAGTGCAACCTTGCAGTGTGGGTTAGGAGATGCTTGCACCTGAGCTGAGAGCACACCAATCGATCAGATGGGAGTGGGGCGGGTGTGGTTGGGCTTTCGGGCAGCCACACAGCGCATTAAACTCTAGCTATCCAAGTGGTGGCCAGCACTCTCTGGGAAGCATCAGGTCAGACTTAACCAAGAAAGATTCTTAGTATACCCAAGCTAACCCACACGCCTCTCTCTTTCACCCTGCAGAAGGAGTACATCAGGAGATTGGAGCCTGGTGAACTAGCTCTATGCCTCATGGCACAGAGAGAGCGGAGACGATGGAGAACAGAGCGACGGAGGCAACTGGCTGTGCAGAGGGAAGAGCGGCACCCTCAGGAAGCAGGGGCGGATGGGGCTCCCGCACATGCTGCTTAAGGGTCCATAGACGCCGCCCTTCATTCCTGCAGATGACTGAAACCAGTGCCGCCGCAGATTGCGCATGTCTAGGGAACTGGTCGGTCACATCTGCCAGCTACTGCAGGATTTGGCACCTCAGGGACATGGAGGGAATCCACTGCCTGTGGCCGTGAAAGTGACAGTAGGGCTCAATTTTTACTCCAGTGGCTCCTTTCAGGGCTCCACAGATGATCTCTGTGGGATATCACAAGTTTCCACTCATAAATGCATCCATGATATCATGGATGCCATCTTTGCGAGGGCACACAACTTTGTGCATTTTGCCCGGGACCAAGAGAGCCAGGATGCAAGAGCAATTGGATTTGCCCAGGTCTCGGGTTTCCCACAAGCTTGACTGCACCCATGTGGCACTCAGGACTCTGTCGCAACAAGGGGTCAACTATGTCAACCATAAGGGCTTCCATTCACTGAATGTGCAGCTGGTGTATGCCCACCACAAATGCATCCTGCAGGTCTGTGCATGGTTTCCAGGGAGTGTCCATGACCCCTACATTCTCAGACAGTCACAGGTCCCTGACGTCTTCCAGGGTCCACAGAAGCTGCAGGGTTGGCTCCTAGGAGACAGGGGCTACCCGCAGGGGACGTGGCTGATGACATGTGTGCAGCAGCCTCAGACTGCAGCAAAGCAAAGGTATAAGGCTCATACTGCAACTCACATCTGGACGCTGAAAATGAGGTTCTGGTGCCTGAGGTTCTGGTGGAGCCTTTCAATATAGTTCACAGAGGGTGTCCCACATCATTGTCACCTGCTGTGCCCTTTACAACCTGGCACTGCAACGGGGAGAGAAGCAGGCTGAGGAGGTGGTGTAGGAGCTGAAGGTCTCCTCTGATGAGGAGGACGTCAACAATGATGAGGGTGAGGAGGTCCTCGAAGGCGAAGACGATGGCGATGAGGCATGATGGCGATGAGGCCCTCGCACTGGCCAGACAAGACAGGCTTGCTTGGGATGCCCTCTTAGCTACTAGATTTGTGGAGGATGATGACAACATGCAGTGAGGAGAGACCATGGATCCTAATATTGCATCTATGAATGTTTGACTCCACTCTGGCTTATGGCAGTGCACATACCCTCTGTGATAATGCTCCTGTCATTGAGAGACAGTGGAGGCCCTAATAGTTGCTCAATTGCAGGAGGATGATGATGACATGCAGTGAGGACACTCCACAGATCTTCACATAGGCTCTGAGAATATCTCACTCCCGTCTGTCCGAGGGCAGTTCGCTTACGCTCTGCGATCAGGATCATACCATGGAGAAGCAGCCACAAAAATTTAAAAGCACCTGATCCTTTGTCCGCCTTCAGCACCTGGGCCCTTCAAGAGAACAGCGTCACTGGTCACAGATGCTGAAGAGATGGGGGCCAGCCCCACCTTAAAGGTAATGAGAACACACAGAGAGAATAACAGAACTCTGTGACGCCTGCCCACGACATTCTGGCAGCAATGACAAAGGAGTTCAGCCCACGCAGCAGTGCAGGAGCGACATCCTAGACCAAGGTCTCCATGGCAGATGCCATCCTACCAGTGTTGGCCTCAGTGTGTTGGCACGCCAGCGCTATCACCACAGCCTGAAGGCGGATGGATTCCTCCATCATGCCTTGCAATTTGAGGAATGCAGCGGACATCCCTTCCCAATGTTCCTAAGCTTGCCTTTGCAGCTCCAGCAACTGTGACATGACCAAGTCCAGAGGCTCATCATCTGACTTGGACTCAGCAATTTTCTGGCCTCCAGCAGTGCTCCGAGTGCCAGGGTAAGTGCAATGAGCTCACCAGATTGTGATCCCGAGGCTGCTCTAAAGCTATGTCCCACCGAGGTGTGTGTCTCTGCGCTGGTGGAGTGTGTGGGTGAGTGCTGTTATGGACTTTCAGGGAGGATTCCAGCGGATTCCTCTTCTGAGCCTCCCTTGGGGCTTGATTAGAGGCCCTGGGTCATGGACTCTCTTGGCAGTTTCCCAGATGTGCCTGCGAAAGCAAGGAGAGATAATTAGTGCTTGGCTGTGGCCTGTGAAACAGGACACATCACTCACAACATGATTGTCTGATCGATGTTGCACTGCTGAAATCCTCACTTGGTAGAGCACTGCCAACCTCATTGTAAGCACAGGAATGGTCCAGATCCCCGCCGGCCAGCTGGATGGCTCTCTTTTCAAAGTCTGTGAGAACCTTGATTTCAGGCATTTGTCCACCAGTCTGCAACCTTTCCCTTTTGTTGTGTGCTAGCTTGTCCTGCATGAATAGAGATGGAGAGGATGTAAGCAGGATGCCTGCCAGGCCAGATGATAAGTATGCCTGGCATCTGTGGATGGTGAGTGGTCCCATGGACGAGTTGAGGACAATGAAGGTGTGCGTGAATGGTGATGTCCCTTGAACTGGCAGTGAGTGAGGACCCTGCGGATGAGTGATGGGTTTGTGAGTGTGTGAGTTGAGAGTGATGAGAAGAGTGACTTACCCTGGCCGACCGGAGGAGGTAATTCATCCTCTTGCGGCACTGGGTGGCTGTCCTCTTTTGCAGGGCATTGGCAATGACCACCAATGCCACCGCATTCCAAGCCGGATTATTGATGTTGCTGCCCATCCTGTGGCCAGAGCAGGAGTAGAGGACATCACGGCAGGCCTCCACTGCGTCCGAAAGGTGCTTGAGGGGCGTGTCATTGAATCTGGGGGGGCTGCAGTTTTCTTGCCTTTCATGCAACATTCTTGGGCTGGAAGCACTGAGAGGTGTGCACATGGCTTCACTTTAAATATGGCACCCAGCATGATGAAGCGGTGAGGTGATGGCGTGGCGGGCGAATGAGAACTCGCCTGCCATGGAAACGATGTGTCTCCTGGGAATCCATAATTAATGCGGTGAGTTTGGGATGATACGGCATGAGAAGCCACCATAGCGGCTGGTGGGTAAAACATCCTTTTTACCCACCCGCTCCTGCACTTAGTGCAAACCTGAGACAATTCCACCTGTAGAACAGAGTAGAGGCGCAAGCTCTTATTTTAGATTTAAATTTGAAAAAGGAGTAACAAGAAAAATGTGCTAATTAAAAAGGGAAACTGATAAACATATTCAAAATATTCTTTGAAAATTTTTCAACCACCATCTTAGTTTGTTCACTAAACTGTGAATTTAGGACTGAAAACAAGACACATAACATAAAGCTATTAAAAGAAATCATCAAAATGGAAAAATGTTATTAAACTTACTTATAAATAGTTTATTCCATATTTGAAAAGCTTGTAACATTATTTCTGTAAGAGGCCTGTAACATGACATGACCTGAACTTGGAGTTTATGCAGGTTCCCATAACCATTAATTAATAAAAAGACGCAAACTAGTGAAGTACAGTACCAGCTTATGATTTTGTTTTTGTCAGCAAGACCAGACATTCACACAGCATGTAATACTTCCTCTTTGATGCTCCTCAATTCTGGTGCACCAATGTGAAATTACTGAAAATGTAAATCACTGGGACAACAAATTTTCAAACACGGAAAATGACTGGAATTTGTTTTTTTTTAATGCAGAAGACAAGGTAAAGCATGAATGCCAACCTCTTGAGGTAACTTTCCTGAAAATCAACATAGGCTACAATAATCAAAATATTTTTTTCCAACAGCAAAAGCTGAAACCCAACTGTAGACCAGTGAGGTAGCAGAAACTGGGTGCTGAATTTTCCACTCCTGCAAGCAGTGGGAATCTTGGTACATGGGGGCATTTAATTTGGTGGGAGGCAAAAAATCTGTTTCCTGACGGCGGGATAAACTGTAGGAATTTGGTCTCCCGACTTTCAAGGTGGGTTAAAAGCAGGTCGACTTTCTTGACGAACATTGTCAAGAATCCATTTGCATGTATTAGCATCTCATTCATTAAATTAAGTTAATTAATAGGCCACCTCACCGGAATTAAGCTCCCCCTCCAAATTACATTCCCCACTAGCAAGAATTTAGAACATTTAGATTTACAACCGTATATCAGTGGCATGCACATGGCAAGCTTCACCTCTTCCATGACATTGAGGTCCATAAATGTTGCTTTCTCCTCCCTGGGGTCCTCGCATAACTTCACTCACATTGAGACACTTTAGCAAACGCTGTGACAAGGCTGGACAAAAAAGGCAGGCGAAGGCTGGGGGGGGTGTGGGGGGAGGGGTGGTACGGTAGAAGTGTGGAGCGAAGGCTGGAGGTGGGAGGCACACTTGCGGAGTAAGGGTTGGGAGAGTGCCAGGGGGAGGAGCAGCAATGTCAGGCAAAAGATATGGGGGGGTGGGGGGAGTGTCTTAGGGGGCATGGTCGGTGGTATCGATGGTAGAGTCCTGGAGGGAGAATTCAGGGTACTGCTGATAGGAGGGAACAGTCACAGTCAGAGGGGAGAGTGGGATGTGGTGTGGTGGCAGGTCCTGGATGAGAATCTGGTAGGTGAAAGTCTCATCGGGTGGTTTAAGGAAGGGCACAAGACAGGTGGCTCGGATAACAAGAGAGGATAGAATCAGGGTGGGCATGGGGATGGTACGGATGTCAGCTCTGAGGGAGGAAAGCCATGTGGTGGTGGATCGTATTAGGATCCAGAATAACAGGGGGGAGGTTCAAGGGTGACAGAGGGGAGTGGAAGTTGGTGACAGGGTGAGGGTAGAAGGTGGTGGAGCAAGTTTGAAAGGTGATGCACACCATTTTTCTAAACTGACCCTTGACCACACAGTAAGTCAATCAGTGAGATCCCTCAAGTTGGGAGGATGGACTGTTTGAATGGCTAGAGTTCAAAGTCAGCACGTGGTCGACTAAAGGGACACCCTAATAATTATGAGGCAACTGGATGTCAAAGATGCTCACTTGTGCTCTTCTCTCTATGGTGGCACACATTGCAGCAAGTATGCAAGCCCGCATTGCAGCAGGTTTATTTCTGATTCATGGATCTCATAACATCGAGATCCCAACAAGATATGAAGCTGCCATGCATTTGCCATCGGCTGCAGTCAGAGGCAGGGATGAAAGGAAGGAGGGAGGTGGAATGCTTCCAAGGGGCACAGCTGGTGGAGGGCAGCCAAGTCACAACTCCAAACCTCCATCCTTCCTGATGAAGGCTGATGGATAACAAAGGATCATATGGTTAGCCTTTCTATGCTGCCAAGGCAATGATCTCTCTTTAGAGTTTCAGGGTAGTGGAGACAAGTGGAAAAGTGTCTGCTTGAGGGCTCTTGCACATGGCTCTCATTACCCTGGTCAAAGAGCAATGTCATCATACATATTCATGTATGAACAGGAGGAACACCCATCTCTGGTCTTCCAGGACGTCCTTTACCTGGAAGAGGTGGGGTGGGGATGCTATGTCTAGACAGAGGCCAGGTGAAGAGCATAGCATTTGCCTGCTGTCTTTGAGATGGAAGGAAACCTGTAAAGGTCATGCTGACATAATGTATCACTTCAATTCATTCACACATCCACTGAGGAGTCGATGATGCAGGCTGCAGGCAACCCTGCATTTGTAGCGGCTCACATCCAAATGGAGAAGGAGGGCCATTGCAGGTTGGCACAGGGCCAGGAGGAGCAAGGGCCTCAGCAGCAAGAGTCAACGGGGCCTCTATAAAGTCAAGAGGCTGGCAAACATGGACCACTGCGATGGCGAGCATTGGCCTGACCACGGGTGTACTTCCGGCGGCGCTCTTATTTAGAGATGAGCGAAAGCCAATGCTGGAGGCATCCTCTTATGTCCCAGGATGTGATTGCTCATAGCTGCCAGCTTCTGCAGTAAGAGCTGCAGCACAAGGACTCTGGAGGATTAGAGTGGAGTTCCTGGCCTGCAATGAGTGAATGTTTGTCCAGGTGCCCTTTAAATATGGCATCAAGGCCTTTGACCCCATGAGGTAACGCTGATGTGGGCGACTTCCTGCCCATGCCCCCCACAAGATTTGCTGAGCTCCTCATGGATGCATGATTAATAAGTGGAAGATTGCGTGTGTTGACCCACCCTGCCCAGTGGGAACCAGGTGCATTTTCCCATTTGCAACCAGACTTAGTTTCAGAATGGAAAATTCCACCCTAGGACAGTGTGGCATTTAGCCTCAATGGGAATTCAACAGTGAGGTACAGGCGCACAAGAATATTTATTTTTATTAAAAATAAATATTTGTTGAAGTAAGAGGTTTTTAATGTTCGTCAGAGTCCTGGTGAACATTATTTTTTAAAATGTACACATAAAGGGAGTACAGCACAAGAATTTTTGTGATGCATTACCCTCTGTAATATCACCCATTTCACACAGGAAGAGTATTGGGAATGGAGCTGAAAGTGAGTGTTGTTTCTTCAGGCCCAGGTAATAAAATAGCATATCATCCAACAGACCTTGAATAATTCCTGGGAGTTCCATTTGTTTGATTATAACTTGACATTTATTCAGCCAAGACTGGTGTTTTATGGACAACAAAGCTGGAGAGCACATAGCCAATGACCAGCTGCAGAACTTCTCCATAAAACTATAATTGGAACAGGCGGACTATTAACTCTAATCTCAACAACCCACCCAATCAAAAGTCTGAGCAATCCATAGTGCAAGCTCTAAAATATCAGAAACTGATATGGCAAAAAATAAGTTGCACTTTTCAGCTATATTTTACCTGGGATAACTGACATGGCCAATGCTTAGAAGCTCCTAAAATTGTACATCATTTATCATAGTCATATTATAGCATTAAGCTGATATTGTTTTTTGATAATTGCTAACCTTTTGACAGCATCTTTCTTCTGGCTATCTATGGTGCTCCACCATTTTGAGAAGAATGAAATTTCAGACCAGATAAATTTCCTGCGAACATCTTCTTGTAGCTTCACCACCATGTTGTTCAGGATATGTTGGGTCTGATCTCTGTAGTATTCATCAAATGTTTTCAGCCAACCTGGCAACAATTAATAACATGAATCTTAAAATGTTATTAATTTCAATTCAGCATCATTCAAAAGTTCTGCATATTTACTAATATCCTTAACATTTTATAAGCTTTACTGATAGGGGCACATGGTCAGAGAGGGCAGACTTCAGCCTGAGTAAGTATATTTAGGAATTTGGTTCAAGGTAGGAATTCAATGCATAGCGGGAAAGGGGTGCCTTAGGTAAGGTCCACTGGAAGAACTAAAGTGTGCTGAGTGAGGAGTTCGGTGAAGGATGGGGGTAATTTTGCCTCTATTTTTTTTCAGCCTCCAGTATTTAATTTCCACTTTAGTGCAGCAAAAGGAAAGATAAACCAGTAACTGGTATTATTAGTTTTATCAGTATTGTAAGTACTGTATTGTTTTATCAGTATTGTAAATTTTACTGGCAGTGCCGAAACCCATTGGGAGGGTAGGCTTTATTAATTATAATTAATTAATTAGCAATTATTAATTAATTAACATATATTGGAGGTGGCAGGACAGGTGATATGCTGCGATTGCAGGATGTAGGAGATCATGGATACTGGTGTCATCCAGGGCAAACACATCTGCAGTAAGTGTTTGCGGCTGCAGGAACTTTGGCTCTGAGTTATTGAGCTAGAGGCTGAGCTGCAGCTGCAGTGCATACCAGGGAGGGAGAAAGTTACCTGGACACTTTATTCCAGGAGTCAGTCCCACCCCTTAGGATAGAGTCTTCTGATTTGGTCAGTGGTCAGGGACAGGAGGGTGTGACTGCAAGTGAAGCAAGTAAGGGGGCCCAGAGGGCAGGAGTGCAGGAGCCTTGGCCCTTGGAATTGTCCAACAAGTTTGAAGTTTTTTCAGCTTGTTTGGGTGAGAGTGGAGACTATAGGGTGGATGAGCTAATTAGCCATGGCACCGTTGTACAGGAGGCCATTCAAGTGGGGGGAGTTACAAGGAATGTGGTGGTAGTAGCAGACAGTATAGTCAGAGGGATTGACACTGTTCTCTGTAGCAAAGAGCATGAGTCTAGACGGCTGTGTTGCCTGCCTGGTACTAGGGTTCGTGACATCTACTCGGGGCTGGAGAAGAACTTGCCATGGGAGGGGGAAGACCCAATCATCATGGTCCATGTTGGTACCAATGACATAGGCAGGACAAAGGAGGTTCTGCATAGTCATTATGAGGAGCTTGACGCCAAATTAAGAAGCAGAACCACAAACGTCATAATCTCGGGATTGTTACCTAAACCATGTGCAAACTGGCATAGGACAAATCAGATTAGGGAGATGAATGCATGGCTCAAAGCCTGGTGTGGGAGAAGTGGGTTCTGGTTCGTGGGGCACTAGGAACAATACTGGGGAAGCGGGATATGTACCATTGGGACGGTCTACACCTGAACTGTGCTGGGATCAGTGTCCTTGAGAGCCACATAACTAGGAAAGTAGAGAGTGTTTTAAAATAAGTAGTGGTGGCAAGGGTACAAATTTGGGAAGATGTGGTCAATCAAATAGTAGAGGCACGGCAAAAGAGGAAGGTATTATTACGGGAAATGAGAAACAGACCATGACAGGAAGGGATAGAGAGTACAAATCTAACAGTAAATCAACAGATGAGACTAGAGGTTATAAAAAGAATAAAAGGATAAAACTAAAGGCTCTGTATCTGAATACACGAAGCATTCAAAACAAAACAGATGAACTGAGAGCGCACATAGAAATAAATAAGTACGATTTGCCAGCCATTACAGGGACATGGCTGCAAGAGGACATGGATTGGGACCTGAATATTAAAGGGTATAGGACATTTATGAAGGAGAGGAAGTGTGGAAAAGGTGGAGGGGTGGCTCTGTTAGTTAATGACGGTATTAGCATAATAGAGAGGGATGACCCAAGGATGTGGAAACGGTTTGGGTAAAGATGAGAAATGGTAAAGGCAAGGAGTCACATATAGGAGTCGTGTAACTACGTGGTAGGATGGAGTATAAAGGAAGAAATAATTGGAGTTCGTTAGAAAGGCACAGCGATAATCATGGGAGCTTTTAATCTAACTATAGACTGGAAAGTCAGCTGGACAAATGTAGCCTAGGTGAGGAGTTCATAGAATGTTTCCAGGATAGTTTCTTAGAACAGCATATTCTGGAGCTAACCAGGCTGCAGGCTATACTAGACCTGGTATTATGCAACAGGATGGGATTAATTAATGACCTCATAATGAAGGCACCCCTAGGTAGCAGCAGCCATAATTTAATTGAATTTTATATTCAGTTTGATGAAGAGAGGAGTGGGTCCGAAACTATGTTTTTAAACTTAAATAAGGGCAATTATGAGGGCATGAAAGCAGAGCTGGCTAAAGTGAATTACGGGATGGATCAATAGAGATGCAGTGCTAAACATTTAAGGGGATATTCCAGAACGCACAGAATAGATACATTCCAAGGAGAAAAAGTCCAAGGGACGGACACACCATCTGTGGTTAACTAGAAAGGTTAAAGGTAGTATTGTCATGAAGCTATTAATGTATATATTGCTATTGGAAATTATTTTTTTAAAATAGAGGTTTAGTCTGTGGGTGTGTCTATGTGTGTTTTAACTGAATTAAAGCCAGCTAGTCTGAATGCTTTGATGTATAGTAGTTTTCAAATGTAAACACAGAGGTAGAGGACATTAATATTTTGTTGAATAAAGCATTCAAAGACTGGGGGTGAAATCTTGCACCTAACTAGGATAGACCAAGCAATGTTTATATTATGAATAAAATTGGTACCATGAAAGGGGTTTTATTGTTAGAAGAGGTGGAGTTCAAATTGCCTGATGATACAATGAGAACTTACATTCAAAGAGAAGTGCTGGGTATAACAGAAAGCAGTTGTGTGTGCAGGGCAGAGACATGTAACATCAAAGCAGCTGTAAGCCTACAACCATCTGGAAAGGAACCAAAGTGAAAGGAATCTCATTTTGAATTTGTAAGGTGAAAATGCTTTGCTTGGTGTCTGCTTAAAGTCTATGGGCTGTTGTTGCCTTAGTGGAGATTAGTTAGGGAATTTGTTAAAAGTTATGATAGTAGTAATTTGCAGAACTTGTGTAAATTAATCAATGTCTCATGTAGTTTGATATAAAAACCTCTCGAGAACTGGTGGTCTTATTCCTGAATTTAGAGCTGCATCTCAAACATACCAATTGAAAATATAGGTTATGACAGTTGTTTAAAATTTCCCTCTGGGATTTTAAATAACTCAGCCTTTATCAAATGCTATGTCATAACAGTATCAAACTTAAAGAAAGAGTATATAATTGTGCAAAGAAAGGTGGAAGGCCAGAAGATTGTGCAGAATATAAGGAACAACAAAGGATGACTAAAAGATTAATGAGGGAAAAATTAGAGTACGAGAGAAAGATAGCCAGAAATATAAAAACAGATAGTAAGAGTTTCTATAAATATATTGTCCTGAAGCTATTAATGTATATATTATTGGAAAATATTTTTCTTTTAAAATAGAGGTTTAGTCTGTGAGTGTGTCTTAATTGGATTAAAGCCAGCTAGTCTGGGTGCTTTGATGTGCACTAGTTTTGATATGTAACAGAGATAACGTGCATTTGCATTTTTTGAACAGAGCATTCAAGAAGTGGGGTGAAAACTGACACCTATATAGCAGATACCAAGCAATATGTTTATATTATATTTATATTACTAATAAAATTGGTACTAAGAAAGGGGCTTTATTGTTAGGAAAGGCTGGTGATACAATGAGAATTTACATTCAAGGGCAGTGGTAGGTATAACTTCAGCAGTTTTCGGGTGTGCAGAGCAGAGGCAATGTGAGATCAGAAGGCAGCTGTAAGCCTCCAACGTCTCCACAGGAACCAAAGTGAAAAGAACCTCATTTTGAATTCGTAAGGTGAAAATGCTTTGCCCGGTGTTTGGTTAAGTCTATGGGCTGCTGTTGCCTTAATGGAGATTACTTTAGGAATTTGTTAAAAGTTATGAAAGTAGTGATTTGTAGACATGTGTATATATATTTTAACCTGTGTAAATTAATAAAATGTTTTATTTAGTTTAATGTAAAACCTCGAGAACTAGTGGTCTGATTCCTGAATTTAGAGTCGCATCTCAAATATAACACTTAAAATTATAGGTTATGACAGTTGTTTAAAGTTTCCCTCTGGGAATTTTAAATAACTCAGTTTTACCAACTGCATTGGTCATAACAATATAAAAAAGAAACAAGTTGACAAAGTGAGACTTGGTCCTATAGAAAGTGAGCCTGGAGGATTGGTAATAAAAAACAAAGAAATGGCATATGAATTGAACAGGTACTTTGCATCAGTCTTCATTATAGACGATACAAGTGACATCCTAGAAGCAGCTATAAATCAGGAAATGGAAGGTAAGGAGGAACTCAGGAAAAATAAAATCACCAGAGAAATGGTACTGCATAAATTGTTGGAGCTACAGGCTGACAAGTGCCAGGGTCCTAATGGACTTCATCCTAAGGTCTTAAAAGAAGTGGTTAGTGAGATAGTTGATGCATTGGTTTTAGTTTTCCAATACTCCCTAGATTTGGGGAAGGTCACATTAGATTGGAAGATAGCAAATGTAACTCCATTATTCAAAAAGGGAGGAAGACAGAAAGTGGGAAACTACAGACTGGTTAGTTTAATATCTGTCGTAGGGAAAATGTCAGAAGCTATTATTAGAGAAGTGAAAAAAGGGCACTTGGATAAATTCAAGGTAATCAGGCAAAGTCAATATGGTTTTGTGAAAGGGAAATCATGTTTAATCAACTTATTGGAGTTCTTTAAGGAAGTAACATGTGCTGTGGATAAAGAGGAACCGGTGGGTTTACTGCACTTAGATTTCCAGAAGTCATTTGATAAAGTGCCACATCAAAGGCTAATGTGGAAAATAAAAGCTCATGTATGGGGGGTAACATTTTGGCATGGATAGAAGATTGGCTGGCTAACAGGAAGCAGAGAGTAGGCATAAATGGGTCTTTTACAGGTTGACAAGATGTAATGAGTAGTGTGCCACAGAGATCAGTGATGGGACCTCAACTGTTTACAATTTATATAAATGACTTGGATGAAGGGATGCATGGGATGGTTACCAAATTTGCTGATGACACAAAGATAGATAGGAAAGTAAGTTGTGAAGAGGACATAAGGAGGCTACAAAAACATATAGGGCAGAATTTTCTGCCTGTCGGGCGGGCGGAGCGGGAGCAGGAGCAGGCACAGGCAGGAGCGGGCACAGGCAGGCGCGGACCCGATTGTCACCCGCGATCGGGTCCGTGCCGCCATTTTACGCGGGCAGGCCAATTAAGGCCAGCCCAGCGTGAATCACGGCTCCCAAGGACAGCGGGAGTGGGCGGGCGGCAGCAGGACTGCAATGACCGCCGGGTCCAATGGCAGCCTGTTTTAAAAAAGTTGCTGCAGCCTTGCAAATCATGGCCAGTGGAAGGGCTCCCCAGAGTGCTGCTGGTGAGCAGGCCAGCCAGGGGGTAGGGCAGGGGGGCACTGTGCCCCTCGTTTTTCTGATGATTGCCTTGCTGCTCTCCTCAAGGAGGCGGCAGTACGGCGGGAGGTCCTCGTACCCCAGGGCAGGAGGAGGAGGCCTCCCCCACATGACCAAACGTGCCTGGGAGGAGGTGGCGGAGGTGGTGAGCTCCCGCGACATGGTGCGGCGCACCTGGACCCAGTGTCGCAAGCGCTTCAATGACCTGTTGCGCTCGGGAAGGGTGAGGACCATGTTGGCATTGGTCACTTAACTCAGCAGGTTGGTTCCCCCCCTGGAGCCCCCGCTCCCCCAAATCTGAATGTAGTGACTGCATTGAATCATTGACGGCATGTGTCCTTCGCTGGGTGGGCCAGCAGATGTTGCCCATGCTGAGGTCACCCTGAGAGGGTGGTGAAGAGATGGGTTCTGTCCCCGCAGCATTTGGTACACTGAGACCCACATTATTGTTTTGGGGGCAACCTGGAGGAGCTGCACCTAGGCGCAGTGCTGGAACTCCAGGACATGTCAAAGTCAGGGTGATGACATACTGGGAGGGGAGCTTCAAGGTGGCGTGGCACCAATCGATCTGCTGTCCTCTGCGCTCCACGTGCTTGCGCCTCCTCGCTATGGAAGGTTAGACCGTGTGGTGCCTCATGTGATGTAGGCAACATTTGGCCAAGGGAGTGGGGAGGGGTGGGGGGGAGGGGGGAGAGGCCTAGCATCTTTGTGTGAGTGTTCGGCAGCAGTGTTGTGAAGAGGCACTGGAGCCCTACAATGTCCCACTCTGATTGGGGTGGGCCGTCCCCAAAGAGAATCCAGGTACAAGTAGCACTAATCAATGCTCTACTTTCCTTTTCAGGAGAAGAATGCACATAATGCCACCAAGTGGGTGAGGACTGGCAGCGGCGCAGCACAGTTGGCAATTCTCAGCCGCTTCGAGCAGGAAGACCTAGATTTGGAGAGGCGCCATGCGCCCAGGTCCACTGGTGTCAGTGAGGCTGGGGCGCCACAGGCAGGTATGTATGCCCAGCAGTGAGGTCACCATTGTTCTCCCAACAGCCATGGCAGTGCTGAATGTTCAGTGATTGAAGTTTGCAACATGGCTTGACCATTGCTTATGCAAGGATGAGCGCATAATGATCCGGGGGATAGGTATGCACATTGACATTGTCTCCACGTTAACTGATCCAATGTCCTTGTTCTTCCTTTCAGCATCAGCGGAGCAGGGCCGGGAAGAGGAGCAGCAGGGGCCCCCCTCTCACACCTGAGGGCCCTAAAGTCTCACCAGCGTCACACCATCTCTGCCAGGCAGGCACCAACGCAGATACTAGCACCTCGGTGGGAATTAGAACATCGGCTAGTGTCCCGGGGCACAGCAGTGTGGGCACTTCACAGGCAGAGACAGAGAGTGCCCATGGTGCCAGCAGTCGGAGGACTGCAGGGGACCAGGCACATGCTCAGTCGGTGCCCGATGATGTGCCTCTGGAGTCATCCGCGATGCAGCAAACACAGGAAATGCGGCCGAGTGTGCGAAAGCATCTGAGGGAGATACATGACGCTATGCTTGGCTTGGTGTCCGTGGTGGAGGAGACTACATGGACTATTGCCGAAGCAATGAGCCTCATGGCCGAGCTCCATGCGTCCTCCATGGAGAGAGTGGCAACTCTCATGGAGAGGCTCCTCCAGGAGACCAATCAAGGCTTCCTGGGGATGTGCTCAGACCAGCAAGCCTTCACATCGGCATTGACCTCAGCTGGTCATTGCCAATGTGGGAGATGGTCTGGGCACCAAGTTTCCCAGTTCGGTGCCCATCCATCCATAGTGAGCAGGGAGGTCTGAAGCGACCTCACATTGGCGCAGCAGCTGCCTGTCGTCTCTGCAGGCTCCTCTCAGGGTGCTCTGGATGAGGGCAGCAGCTCCTCTGCCCCTCTGCCAATGACCGTTGCATCTGGTGAGGCTGCAATGACTGGGGAGATGCCAGCTGTGGAACTGGCAGCTCCCTTCCAGGCGGGGCCAGCACAGGCTCCATGGACCAGAGGGTGACCGCCAAGGTCATCGAGGCCAACAGGACAGCAAAGTGAGCAGGCTGTCTCAGATGCCACTCCCAGCGAGGGGTCAGCACCAAGACATAGCACCCAAAAACATAAACAAAAGACACTTTAGGCACACCACAGGTTTATCACTGGTGCTTTTGTGTTGGTCCGCAGTGAGGTCTTCATGAGTTGGTGTGATTTTTAACATGTGACATTTTGACATTTTGTTTTCTTAAGTTCCTTTGGGTGTAATATTAAATTCAGACATGTCACCATAGCTGAGGGTGCCTCTTTTCTTCTGCAGGTGGATGGTTTCCAAAAACGTGATGAGTGTTTTGTGGGACATTCAGCTTTATTAACAAGGCCCTTAGTTAATGTTCCTAACCAGGCAGATTTGGCACTTAGGTATCTAGTATGAAGCCTGCAGCCCAGACTTGCCCTGGTGGTCCATATGTGGTGTGCTAGCTGAAGGTTCATTGGATTAAAACCTCCCGGGTGTCCCTGCCTCCCTGGAGTATGCCCGGGTCAGCGTCTACCCCCTCAGCATTTCCTTGTGCTTGCTCATCCTCAGACTCACTCCTGAGCTCATCGTGTGCAGCCGCAGCTACTGCGTCTACGTCTTCATCGTCCACAGCATCCCCCCTTTCCAATGCAAGATTGTGGAGAGCGCAGCATGTAACCAATAGCGACACATGATCTGGGGGGTACTGGAGTGCAGCCCCTGATCGGTCCAGGCATCGGGAGCGCATCTTGAGAAGACCAGTGGCTCTCTCCACCACAGCCCTTGTGGAGGCATGGTCTCTATTGTGCCTCTGCTCAGCTTCTGTTCTTGGATGGCTGAGGGGTGTCATGAGCCATCTTCTGACGGGATAGCCCTTGTCACCCAGCAGCCATCCATCAAGCCAGGCTGGAGCAGTGAAGAGCCCCAGCACCTGGGAATGTCTGAGGATGTAGGTGTCATGGGACCTGCCTTGCTACCTTGCAGAGACTTGTAGAATCACCATCCTTTGATCACACACTATCTGCATGTTCATGGAGTGGAAGCCCTTCCTGTTGGCAAAGGCACCGGGCTCACCCTGCTAGCGTCTTGATGGCCACATGTGTGCAGTCTATTGCACCCTGGACGCGGGGGAAGCCAGCAATCACCACAAAGCCTCTGGCTCGCTGTGTCTGGCTTGCCTGGTCCCAACGGAAGTGGATGAAGGTCAATGCACGCCTGAACAGAGCATCTGTACCTGCTTGACACAAGTGTTGACAGCTGATTGGGAGACATCACAAAGATCAACAGCCGACCCTTGGAAGGAGCCAGAGGCATGGAGGTTGAGGGAAGCTGTGACCTTTAGAGCCACTGGCATGGGGTGTCCACCCACACGGTTAGCGGAGATCTCAGGCCCAATCATCTGACAGATATAGTTGACTGTCTCCCTTGAGAGACGGAGCCTCCTTCAGCACTGCACCTCAGATATATTGAGGTAGCTGCTTCGCCGCCTGTATACCCTGGCAGCAGGATAGTGGCATCTTCTGCGGTCCCTTCCGCCTTGGACTACCTCTTGGCCCTGCGCCCCTTGTGCCTGCGTCTGTCCTCCCAAAGGTGGCTCCCCTGGAGGCTTAATGTGCACTCCTGGCCTCCTTCTCCTTCTAGCCCTCCCTTTCTCCTCAAAGGAGATGCCTCCAGTGGAAAGTTCAGCTCCCATTCCCAGGCTAAGGGAAGGCTTCCTGAAATCTGCAGGCCCAAAAATGATTCCTCACTGCAGAGTGCTGACCTGAAGGTTGTGAGTCCAGACCAAGCAGCTGGTATGCGTTTTGAAGTATTGTAGATCACACAGGCAAGTGTCAGTAACTTTGAGAAAACAATATTTGATAGAGCACACTCGCGACCCCACTGAGGCCTCTTATCCCACCCGTGGATGAGGTTTAAACAAATGTGTCCTACCCACCTGCCCGTTGCGCCCATACGCCAACCAGAAGATTGCATGGGCGCCGAAAAATCGCCATCGATTGGCACCTCAAAGGCCTTAAGTGGCCCCTTAATTTATGGAGGGCGCACATCGGAGATCAACGCACGCCCGCCCAACGAAATATCGCGATAGCACGCGGTGATGTCAGGATGCTCGCCCAATGTCACCACGCGTCATTTTAGATGCAGGCATGGGGGGCCCGCCCCCGCACGCCAACGGGAAAATTCCGGCCATAGATAGGTTAAGTGAGTGGGAAAAGATCTAGCAAATGGAGTATAATGGCCCGTTAAGGCCATTAAGTAATCAATTAACTTAAATGTTTCGCTGGCTGTCCGACCTAACGGTTGGCGGGCAGGAGAAAAGACCAAGCGGCCATTGCATTTTTTTGGAAATCTCAGCCACGGCGGGATGAGCTTTCCAAAAGCAAATAAAAACAAAATACTTATAATTTTTCATTAACATGAGGGGACATGTTTCATGACATTGTTATTTTTTAAATTATTTTTTTCATATCTCTTCATCTCTCTGAGGCAACACTGTGCCTCAGGGAAATTATGAAGTGCTCACTTGCACACATGCACGAAGTTTGTACTTGGCCCGCTCACCCTCCTACCCCACCCTCCCGGACAGGCAACACTCATCACTGCCACTCGCGTTTCATTTGGGCAGGCCTTAATTGGCCGCCAGCATGAAACCATGGCCCAGTGCCAATCGCGGGTGGGGTCAGCTCCCCAACCGCCCCTGCCCAACTCTGCCGAGCCCGCCCGCCAAGGGCAAGTTTCTGCCCCGTATCACAACATGTCTCATGCAGTGCAAATATTGAAAACAATTTGGACAATATAGTGAATTAGTGAATTAATTGTGTATCTAAACACTGTAAAAGTGACAGTAAAAATCTCAGTAATCTGGCACAGAAAGCAAAGTTGCACATCAAAGCTCACCCTGTAATCCCAGCAAACAGGAACTGTAATCACCATTGACTTCAAATAAGAAAAGAAAATTATGCAAAGCTACCAATATACTCTTCCCAGTGCTTTTATTGGCAACATACATCACTCACTTCGGCCCACAAAGATCAGTTCACGGCAGACATCTGTTCAGGTCAATTACCCTTCATCAGTTTTAAAATGACCTGAAACCTTCGGCAGAACCTTTTGCTCTGAATTTTAAGTACGGTGGCAGGCAAGGAAGTGCGTGTGATTCCCACTGGGCGGGGGGCAGTCAGCAACAACTAAGCAGGCATGATCTTGCACTGTTCAGCTCATTACTTATGCATCCATGCAGAGCACAGTGAATCTTGTGGTGCGGGTAGGCAGAAAGTTGCCCTCCTTGCCATTACCTCATGGGCTCGAAGGTCCGGGTGCTATATTTAAAGGGCACCTGGACAGGTTCCCTCCCTTCCTTCCTTAACCTGCCTCCCAGGTCCAGCCTCTGCTCCCCCCTTCCAGCCTATTTTCTTCCAGCCTTCACGCAGGTTGTGCCACTGGCACCCGATATGAGTGAAGTTATGAGCAATCCCCAAGAAG
Source organism: Cetorhinus maximus (assembly GCF_964194155.1). NCBI lineage: Eukaryota > Metazoa > Chordata > Chondrichthyes > Lamniformes > Cetorhinidae > Cetorhinus > Cetorhinus maximus. Next base: position 74,675,881 of record NC_135880.1, on the reverse strand, counting down.
GCTGTCTACACTGTCTACTGACCTCAAAGTCATGGAAGAGGTGAAGCTCGCCAGGTGCACACTACTAATATACAGTTGTAAAACTGAACGTTCTAATTTCCCGTTGGTGGGAATTTGGCAAGGGAACTTAATACCTGCAAGGTGACCTTTTAATGAGCATGCATGTCATGCTAATGCATGTAAAAGGGCTTTCCAATATTATCAGGAAGCTCCACCTGCCTTTAAAGTCCCGAGAACAGAATTCCAACAGTTCATCCTGCCATCGGGAAACTGACGTTTGGCCTCACAATAAATTAAGTTCCCAAGCCCGCCACACTTCCTGCTGCTGGTGGGACCGGAAGATTCTGCCCCTTAATTCTGCTTCTCTCTTCACTGATACTGCCCAACCTGCTGAATATTTCCACCATTTTTCATTTCATTTTTCAGATTTCCAGCATCTGTATTACTTGGCTTTTGAAAAACTATTTGTATGTGAGGTCTTCAACCATTACATTCATTGTTCTCAAAAGGTTAATTACAAGGAAACTTTTTGTAGAATTTTAATCTAAAGCATACAGATTATGCCCACCCTATAAACCGGGATTATGATCGGCGTTTTGGAATTTCGCAGTAGCATTGTAAGCAAGTTCTATAACAAATCTGTCTGGTTATGCAGCTATCCCAATATAATACTTCTAAAATATTATATTGAAAACAGAGCTAACCTAGTACATATACTTTTTAGTGTGACACATCTAGATGCAGAGTAAAGCTCCATTGGCTCTTACCCCAGCAATGTGCTGCAGCCAGCCTAACTCAAATGAGCATCCCCTCAGGCACCATTGAGACAATCTTTCCACTTCCCACACTACCCAACCTCAGGCCTGCCAGAGTGCTAATTAGGGCATCATTAGGCAACTGCAAACGTCCAAGTCCAACAGAAACAGGGCTGAGACTGCCCAAACCCCTTTCACGGGAGGACCCTTATGGCCAACAGACGGAGGGGGAGTTTCACCTCAACAGTTTGAATTTTGATGGCAGATCCCAGAAATGAAAAGTCAATAGCTAAGCCACAACACCACCCAGTTCTGCAATAGCACATCGTAACACCTTGCTGCCTTGTCACCTCGCCAGGTGAGTGAGGCAACTAGGTATAATATGCTAAAACTGCTAGACTGAGCATATCAATACCTATTGCTTGCATTCAGAATTATGCCAGTTGACACTAATCTTCTAATCCCATTGATCACAAGAATCATAGAATAATAGAATGACGCAGCACAGAGGGAAGACATTCAGCCAACAGTGCCTGTGCCATCTCTTTGATTGAGCCATCTAATTCTCTGCAGCTACAGTTTTGATCTCCTTACCCAAGAAGAACTTGCCATAGAAGAAGTTCAATGAAGATTCGCTAGGCTGACTCCTGGGATAAGAAGATTATGCTATCAGGAGGGATTGAGTGGAATAGCCCTAAATTCCCTAGAGTTCAGAAGAATGACAGGTGACATTATTGAAACATAAAATTCTTAGGAGAATGAACAGAGGAGAAGCTAGGAGGATGTTTCCCCTGGGTGGGGAGTATAGAAATAGGAGTCACAGTCTCAGAATAATGGGTCAGTCATTTCAGACTGAGATGTGGAGAAATTTCTTCAAAGGGTAAATTAAAGGGTGAATTCACTCAAAGGGAAAATTCTCCACTGCAAACAACAGTGAATTCTCAGTCATTGAGTACACTCAAGTCAAAGAATTACAGATCTTTGGATACTAAGGAAATGAAGGGGCATCTGGATAGTTTGAGAAGGTGTAGCTCATGTGGCAAATCAGCCATGATCTAACTGAATGGCAGAGCAGGCTCAAGGAGCCGAATTAACTACTCCTGCTCTTATTTCTTATGGCCTCAGAATGTCCCAAAGCACTTCTGAAGTGCAGTCACACTGCTGTTGTGTAAGAAACTCAGCAGTCACTTTGTAACAGCAAAGCCCCACAAGCAGCAATGTGATAATGAGCAGATAATCTGTTTTAGTGTTCTTGATTGAGGGATGAACAGGATACCAGTGATGCCCCTGCTATTCTTTGAGGTTGTACAAGGGTATCTTTTACATCCACCTCAGTCCTGGTGAGGTTTCCACTGCATTATGAATCGAAATGTAAATTCAGTGGCTGCTATATCAAATATTTCTATTTTGTATATTCATGAATAATTTGGTCTCCCCATTTCCACTCCTCTTCTGATTCATTACTGGATGTTTCTTGTCATTTGGCTGAACCAGTCTATGTTAGCCTTGAGCATCCAAGGAGGTAAATAATCCTAATAGTATTTACTCATCTTGTTTCCATATCCCTTCAAGCCTTTTCCTAAATTCACCTAAGAATTCCCATCTCAAATGCTGACCTAATTTCTGCCCCATTCATCAAATCTGCAAGTCTCACAAATAGCTGTGCAAAAGGAATTTTGTATGGCCTCTGTTGTAAAGTGTTTATATACAATCCAGTATCTATAACTCCTCATTCTTGATTCCTTAATTATTGAGAACAGTCTGCTTCGATCTACCCTGTCCATTCTTTTCATAATTTTAAACTTTTCTATTATATTTGCCTGTAATCTGCATTGCTGTAGAAAATCCCTAATTTTTCAAGTCTTTTTTCATATTTGTACTTTCTTATGCAAGGCAACAACCTAATAAATCTGTATGGTAGTTATTAGATTTGATCCGCATGGCACACATCATCTGCCATGTCATAACACTCCACCAAAGTCCAAGTCGCGGCAGGTGCTTCGATGTACCATGGTTCTGCTGCAGTCTGAGGCCACCACATGGGCATCATCAGCCACATCCTCTGTGGGTAGCCCTTGTCCCTGAGGAGCCAACCCTGCAGCCTCTCTGTACCCTGGAAGATGTCAGGGATCTGAGACCTGCTAAGGATGTAGGAGTCGTGGATGCTCCCTGGGAATCGTGCACAGACCTGCAGGATGTGTTTGTGGTGGTCACCCTTGCAGTTGATGTAGTTGACTGCCTGTACCCACAGAGATCCAGTCCTATGTGAGTGCAGTCAATGGCAACCTGTGCCTGTGGAAAACTGAGATCTGCGCAAATCCCAACGCTCTGGCTTCCTGGCTTTCCTGGTCCCGGGCGAAATGCACAAAGTTCTGTGCCTTCGCAAAGATGGTGTCCGTGACCTCCTGGATGTACTTGTGCATGGAGGCTTGTGAAATCCCGCACAGGTCACCTATGGAGCCCTGGAAGGGGCCACTGGCGTAAAAATTGAGCGCCGTGGTCACTTTCATGGTCACTGGCAGTGAATGCCCTCAATGTCCCCGTGGGCCAAATCCTGCAGCAGGTGGCATATATGACCAACCAGTTCCTGAGACATGCACAGTCTTCAGCGACACTGGTTCTCAGTCACCTGCAGGAATGCAAGCACTGTCTATAGACCCTGGGTCTAGCAAGGTGCCTATGAGCGATGGCTTGCTGTGGATCTTCAGCTGCATGCGTAGCAGGCCCTGCCGTCCCTTCAACTTGAGGTAGATGCTCCTCCCTTTGCCGAGCCAGGCACCTCCGCTGCTTTCTTCTTCTTCTCTGGTCTCTGTAAGCCATGAGGCATACCACTAAATCACCAGGCTCCACAATCCTGATGTTCTCCTCCTGCAGGATCAAAGAGAAAGACGCGTGGGTTAGCATGGGTGTACTAAGAACCTCTCTTGGTTAAGTCTGAAGGCCCTTTCACGCATGCAGGAAAGTGCTGGCAACCACTTGGATGGCCAGTTTGTAGTGTGCTCACTGGATGTCCAAATCCCCACCCACCTACACCTCACTTCACTTGACCAATTGGCAGCAGATTTGGCCATTGGACTGCATACTGTGTTCTCATCTCAGGTGCAGGCATTCTCCTAACCCACACTGTAAGGCTGCACTATGAGCTTGAACCATAATGGATACTGGTCCAAACCTCAATAAAGATATTGCAAGGGGCTGTGAGCATCTCCACCGGTGACTGTTTCATGGCTACCTTTCGCAAGGGGATTGTACAACTTGCCCAGTCAGCCAATTGCTCTGCTGCCCCCTAAAACGCACATTAATTTGCAGTCTGTGTCCAAGGGATTAAGAGTTCTGGAGCATTTGGTGGCACTTTCATGTTTTTGTGGTGCTTGAGTAGAAAAGCTTCAGAAGCCCGACTCAAGCATGTCAATGGAGCTGCAGCTGAATGGTCTCAACTGCGGAAGAATGCTCATTTTTGACAAGCTTTTCCAAGTGAGTGGCCACTTCCATCGCCACCACTCCCCCCACCCCTCCAGCATGTGCCTGAGTGTTTCTTTCAGTCTGTCTGTGCTGTCTATTCCCCAACCCCCACTCCTGGTCTGACCCGCACTGCAGCCCTTGCCCCAGCACCACATTGAAAGCCCGCCAGGAAAAAGCAACTTGCCTATGCCCCCCGCGAACGCACAGCGCCTCTTCCTTGATGTATTACAGTTGATACTCACGAGCGTTGTGCAAGTTTGTGTGCACTCACCTCCGAGTTCTCCTCAAAGTTCAGGTCACCGGGTGCACGCCTTTAAAAGGCAGTCGTGAAGCACGCTGTTCTGTAGTCACGCCGAGGTGGGAGGTAAATTTGACATGGGGGGTGATTCTAGTGAGCAGGGCTTATAGCTAAATGCAAATGTATTAAAATGACATTCCCGACATGCAGCGGCGGGAAATACGGCCTGGCATTGATGAGTGCAGCAGAAGATCGCAAACTGGTTTCACGATAGCGTGAAACCGATTCTGGCCTTCTCGCCATATTGTTGACCCCCGCCCCCCCCACCCGCCATTATATCTGATGCCAACGGGGCCAGAAAATTCTGGCCTTGGTCGCTTGCCCAGCACCAAGTCTCTCGTTTCTTTAATATCCTTTAATGGAGGCATAGACTGAGTTTGCAAATTCCTGCTTCAAGAACAGTTTGGTTTCTAACTTAAATCTTTAGATCTAATGATCCGAGCCCCTGAAAATCAAAAAGTAGCCCCCAAAAAGCAAAACAAGCCCTCCAGAAAATCTCAAAAAGAGCCCTCAAAAAAAGTTATTTTGAGCCCTGCATTCAATGATTCTCCTTTTACTGATTACCTGCACATAACGTAATCGCTCCTTTTGATGATTTTGAAATATTCTCCTCAAACTCTCTTATCGCTTTCTCTTTCCTCTCTTGAGCTTTTTTACTTACTTGCTCATATGACTTTTTTTTAAAATTATAATTTTACTATCCCCATTGGCCTCCTTCCACTGTACTGTTTTCTAATTCATTTATTTATCCATGGCATCCTAAAACTGCTAGGTTCTTCCTTCCAATTTGACTTTCATGAAAAGCAAAAAAAAAGCATCTAATTATCCCAAGCTTCAAAGGGCTAGCCATATCAATTCTATAGATAACGAACTGTGAAAATATTGGGTACTCTACAATGAGTGGTCCATCTCCTGACTCCTCAGATCTCCACCCTGACAAGGCTCAAATTAGGATTGTGATGAAATACCCACTGGATGGCTTCAGCCACAGAGAGACTCAAGAAACTTGATATTTTGCAAGATAGAGAACATAAGAACATAAGAAATAAGAACAGGAGTAGACCATTTGGCCCCTCGAGCCTGCTCCGACATTCAATAAGATAATGACTGATCTTCTTGTGTTTCGTTTTCCACTTTCCCATCTAACCCCAATAACCTTTGATTCCCTTGCCTAACAAGAATCTATCTACCTCTGCCTTAAAAATATTGAATGACTCTGCCTCCTCCACCTTCTGAGGTAGAGAATTCCAAAGTCACACAACCCTCTGAGAGAAAAAATTTAGGACATCTCTATCCTAAAAGGGTGACCCCTAATTTTAAAACAGTGCCCCTAGTTCTGGACTCACCCACAAGAGGAAACACCTTTTCAATGTCCACCTTATCAAGGCCGTTCAGGATCTTGTATACTTCAATCAAATCACCCCTCACTCTTCTAAACTCCAGTGGAAACAAGCCCAGTCTGTCCAACCTTTCCTTATAAGGCAACCCAATAATTCCAGGTATCAATCTAGTAAACCTCCTTTGAACCGCCTCCAATACATTTACATCCTTCCTTAAATAAGGAGAACAAAACTGCACACAGTATTCGAGGTGCGGTCTCACCAATGCCCTGTATAACTGAAGCATAATATTCATACTTTTAAGTTCAATCCCTCTCGTAATAAAAGATAGCATTCCATTAGCCTTCTTAATTACTTGCTGTACCTGCATATTAACTTTTTGTGACTCATACTAGAACACCTAGATCCTTCTGCACCTCAGAATTATGCAGCCGTTCTCCATTTAAGTAATACTCTGTTTTTTTGTTCTTCCTGCCAAAGTGAACAACTTCACATTTTCCCATATTAAACTCCATTTGCCAGATCTTTGCCCATTCATTCAACCTATCTATATCCATCTACAACCTCCTCATATCCTCTTCGCAACATACTTTCATACCTATCTTTGTGTCATCTGTAAATTTAGCTACCAAGCCTTCATTCCCCTCATCTAAGTCATTGATGTAAATCATAAAAAGTTGAGGTCCCTATGGGACTCTACTTGTCACATCCTGCCAATCAGAAAAAGACCCATTTATACACACTCTCTGCTTTCTGATAGCCAGCCAATCTTCTATCCATGCTAATATGTTACCCACTACACCATGCGCTTTTATTTTCCGTAATAATCTTTGATGTGGCACCTTATCAAATGCCTTCTGGAAATACAAGTACAGTACATCTACAGGCTCCCCTTTATCCACTGCGCAAATTACTCCTTCACAAAACTCCTATAGCTTGGTTAAACATGATTTTCCTTTCACAAAACCATGCTAACTCTTCCCTATTGCCTTGAGCGCTTCTAAGTGCCCAGCTATAACCTCCTTAACTAATAACTTTCCCATGACAGATGTCAAGCTACCTGGCCTATAGTTTCCTGTTTTCTGCCTCCCTCCCTTCTTGAATAGAGGGGTCATATTTGCTACTTTCCAATCTGATGGAAACTTTCCAGAATCTAGCGAATTTTGGATAATTAACACCAGCGCATCAACTTATTAGCTACCTCCTTTAAGATCCTAGGATGTAGTCCATCGAGACTTGGAGACTTGCCAGCCTGCAGCTCCATCAATTTGCTCAGTACCATTTCCCTAGTGATTTCAATTTCACCAAGTTTCTTTTTCTTGTTCACCTCCTGATTTGCAGCAATTACTGGAATGTTTTCTGTATCCTCTATAGTAAACACATAAGCAAAATATTTGTTCATTTATTCTGCCATTACCTTATTCTCTACAATTAACTCCCCACTGTCACTCTCTGGAGGACCAACACTCACTTTGCTTACTCTTCCTTTTTAAATAGGTGTAGAAACTCTTGCTATCCATTTTTACATTTCTAGCTAGCTTCCTCTCATACTCTAATTTCTTTCTCCTGATTAACCTTTTAGTCATTCTCTGCCGTTCTTTATGTTCTTTGTATAGAGCAGCTCACACAATTGGCCCCTGCACCATTAGACTCAATATCCACTCCCTTCACCAGCAGTGATGATATCCATCAAAGTCTTGACTGAAGCAAGTAAATGATGGAGATTTGAAGGGTCTGGAGGTGGGCCACTCATTGCAGGATGCACTGTAACAACTCATCATGGATTACTTCAACTCTCCCATGACCTTAACCACCAAGAACAATGTTATGAAAATGTGTTATAGGAACATAGGAACAGGAGAAGGCCATTCAGCCCGTCGAACCTGCTCCACCATTCAAAACAATCATGCCTGATTGAACACTTGGATGCCTTTTACCTACACTATCCCCATAACCCTTTATGTTATTGTTAATCAGAAATCTATCAATCTCTACCTTAAACATACAGAATGACCAAGCTTCCATGGCCCTTTGCAGTAGAGAATTCTAAAGATTCACAACCCTCTGAGTAAAGAAATTTCTCCTCATCTCAGTCCTAAGTGGCTTCCCCCTTATTTTGAAATTGTGTTCCCTGGTTCTAGACTCTATAGGTCAGAGCTAGAATTGCAAGAGAGAGAAAAGGTAAAATAAAGTCAGGAGTGAGAAAAGGAAGGAGAATGAATGTTTCAAAGAGATAAAGACAGTGGCAGGAATGGAGGGAAGAAAGAGAACTTCAACTAAAAAAGCTTGAACTAAGAGGAGAGACTACCTATATAAAATATTAATTTATAATGTCATCGGTTAGACATACCTATGTATTGAATTTTTTTGAAATAATCACTTTTCCTAAACAAAGGACACTGGCTTACAGCAACTACTATGTTGAACTTGCGAAGGATACAAGCCGCTTTTACGGAGACACCAAGTCTATGGAGCTCTCAGAGAGAGGTCATATGATCCAGCTCTTGGTTGTAAAGAAAATACTGGATTTTTGCATAATCAGAGAAACTGCCACAGGGGCAACAGCCTTGCCCCATTTCTATTTCTTCTGAAACCTCTCTCATCAAAGGTGAGCTGTTTGTGATTTGAAAAACCCACCAGAAGACCTCATTGCTGCAAACTGAGAGTTCTTAAAGGAGAATTCTGAATCAACACTACTGTGTCTAGTGAGAAACCCCAAGAACCAGCAACTACTGAGCGCTGGGACCCTTCAGCTGTAAACAAGCATCTGGGCACTCTGGATATTTTTTTCTGACTTTACTCGTTACTTAGCCAAGGTTTAATGATCTGATACTGTGTAGAGTTTTATTTCTTTTTTAGCATGTTTGGGAGGATTGTAGGTGTGTTGCTTTTTGCATTAGAGGATAGTTAGACATATTGGTACATTTTAAAGCTTTTGTTAATAATTTCTACACCTTTACATGAATGAGTTTTAGCAATAAAGCTCTTTACTTGTTAACCTGAGGAACCTGACTGGCTTATTTCTCACACTGAGTTATACACAGTTAATTATATATATACATAAAATTGGCAATATTACCTCCCTTTTAAATTCAAATTCTGTTATAACCAACTCAAGAGTGGGACAAAGAGGGGAGTCAGTTCACCCCGTTAATGTGGTCATAACAGATATTTGGGCCTTACATCCAGCATCCGAACGCATAGACGGACAAGTGTAATTGGGAGTGGGAACTAAACTAATCCCTAGACATAATTTAAAAACACCAGTACAGTTTTTTTCTGTATTAGAGCAAACCCACACTAACCAAAATGTCCAATTTCAAGGCTAGTGTGTTTTTAGAACAGGGTGAAATAATTTGGAACAGTTTAAAGGTATTGAGCACTGATGAACTGAAAAGTATGCCTAGGTGATTGGAGATAGAGTTTCGACCAAAAGTGAGAAAACAAGAAATTCAAAAACCAGTGGCAAACAATCTTGAAATTGAATTGGAAGAACTAAAGCGTAGAACTGGAAACAGACAAACTAGCCTTAGCAAAAATACAGTTGGAACAAAAGAGGCTAGAGCTAGAATTTCAGGAGAGAGAAAAGGAAAAAAGGAGTGAGAAAAGGAAAGAAAATGAGCATTTCAAAGAGCAAAAGAGAGTGGCAGGAATGGAGGGAAGAAAGACAATTTCAACTAAAAAAGTTTGAACTAAGAAGAGAGGCTGTCCCAGACGCAGTGAAGGTACCGATAGGGAGAGACCTGCCTCCATCTCAAGTCAGTGCCCAAACAATTCCAAAACCTGAGCAGAGGAATGTGAGGAATTTTTAATTTCACGTGAGAAAATAGCAAAGCAAATGAAATGGCCTGCAAAAAGCTGCACACCGCTCATGCAAAGTAGGTTAACTAGAAAAGTCCACAAGGTTTATGCCATGCTTTCTGAGGAGACCTCCACAAATTATGAGATGACAAAAAATACTATCCTCAGTGCTTATGAGTTAGTGCCTGAAGCTTACAGACAGAAATTTTGAAACCTCTGAAAACAGCCTGAGCAAGCTTATATAGAGTTTGAGGGGGTCAAGCAGCTTGCCTTTAACCCTGAACACAAGGATTTAAATTAGAGGTCACCTACAAACGCCTCAGGGAGGTAATTCTCCCTGAAGAAATTAAAAATTCACTCCTTACCTCGGTAAGGACACACATGGAGAGCCAAAATGTTTCAAAAGCTAGACAAGCAGATAAGGTGGCTGATAATTATGAGCTTGTCCACAAGCCCTTACTCCAAAGGAAACACTTTTTTGGTCACCCCACAAGCCTGGGGATAGAAACAGGGAGGATGAAGGTAAGGCGAAGTGGCAAGAAGGGAAAGCTGTGAATGCAAGGGCACTTAAATTTGATGCCACCTACGAAAGCCTTTGGGAGGCAATTCTCCTTGAAGAATTAAAAAATTTAATTCCCTACCCCTGGAAGGACACACCTCTGTCAGGCCAAACAGGAAGGTGCTGAGAGTAGGAGTGATGCCAGAAGCCTATGTGCTCCCACTGCCACAATTTACCATGAAGGTACTGGATACTGCAAAGGCTATGGGCCCTGAAAATATTGCGGTAATAGTACTTGCGCTCCAGAACTAGCTGCACCCTTAGACAAGCTGTTCCAGTACAGCTATAACACTGGCATCTAGCCGGCAATGTGGAAAATTGCCCTGAAATGTCTTGTCCACAAAAAGCAGTATAAATTCAACCAAGCCAATTATCACCCCATCAGTCTATTCGCGATTAAGGGCAAAATGATGCAGTGTTGTCGATAGTATTATCAAGCAGCGCTTACACAGAAATAACCTGCTCACAGATGCCTACTTTCGGTTCCGCCAGAGCCACTGAGCTCCTGACTTCATTATAGCCTTGGTCCATACAACGTAGGAGCAGAAGTAGGCCATTCAGCCCATCGGCTCTGCTCCACCATTCAATGAGATCATGGCTGATCTGATAATCTTCAACTCCACTTTCCCCCATAACCCTTGATTCCCTTACTGATAAAAAATCTGTCTATCTCAAGCTTTAATATACTTAACCACCCAGCCTCTACAGCCCTCTGCGGTAAATAATTCCACAGATTCAGTGGCCTCTGAAAGAAGAGATTCCTCCTCATCCCTGTCTTAAATTGACAATCCTTTACTCTGAGATTATGCCCTCTGTACTCTCCCACAACGGAAAACAACCTCTCAGCGTCTACCCAGTCAAGCCCCCTAATAATCGTATCTGTTTCAATAAGGTCACCTCTGATTCTCCTAAACTCCAATGCGTACAGACCCAACCTACTCAACCTCTCCTCATAAGAAAATCCCTCCATACCCGGGATCAACCTAGTAAACCTTCTCTGGACTGCCTTCCATGCCAGTATATCTTTCCTTAGATAAGAGGACGAAAACTGTTCACAGTATTCTAGGCGTGGTCTAACTAGTGCCTTGTGTAGTTTTAGCAAGGCTTCCCTATTTTTATACTCCGTTCCTTTTGAAATAAAAGCCAACATTCCATTTGCATTCCCTATTACCTGTTGAACTTGTATGTTAGATTTTTGGGATTCATGCATGAGAACTCCCAAATCACTCTGTGCTGTAGCTTTCTTTAGTCTTTCTCCATTTAAATAATATTCAGCTCCTCTTTTCTTCCTGCCAAAATGCATAACCTCACATTTTCCCACGTTATACTCCATCTGCCAAGTTTTTCCCCACTCACTAACCTGTCTATATCCCTCTGTAGACACTTTGTGTCATCCTCACCACTTGCCTTCCCACCTATTTTTGTGTCATCCACAACTTGACGATAGTACAGTCACTTCCCTCATCTAAGTCATATATTGTAAATAATTGTGGCCCCAGCACTGATTCCTGTGGCACTCCACTAGTTATAGGTTGCCATCCCGAAAATGCCCCCCTTATCCCAACTCTCTGTCTTCTATTAGTTAGCCAATCCTCTATCCATGCTAATAGACTACCCCCAATACCATGGGCGCTTATCTTATTAAGTAGCCTTATGTGCGGTACCTTATCAAACGCCTTTTGGAAATTCAAATATATTACATCTACAGTTTCCCTTTTACCTATCCTGCTTGTTACCTCAAAGAATTCTAATAAATTTGTCAAGCATGATTTCCCCTTCATGAAGCCATGCTGACTCTGCTTTATTATATTATGCATTTTTCTAAATGTGCTGCTATTATATCCTTTATAATAGACTCTAACATTTTCTCAATGATGGATGTTAAGCTAACTGGCCTATAGTTGCTGTTTTTTGTCTCCCTCCCTTTTTGAATAAGGGCGTTACATTGGCAGTTTTCCAATCTTCTGGGGCTTCTCCAGGATCTAAGGATTTTTGGAAGATTACTACCACTGCATCCACTATTCGTGTAGCTACTTCCTTTAATATCCTAGGATGTAACCCATCACATGGACAAAAGAGTTGAACTCAAGAGGTGAGGTGAGAGTGACTGCTCAATTTCAAAGGCAGCATTTGGCTGAAAGTGGCATGAAGGAGCCCTAGCAAAACTGGAGTCAATAGGAATCAGGGGGGAATCTGTCCACTTGTATACCTAGCACAAAGAAAGATGGCTGTGGTTGTTGGAGGTCAATTATCCCAGCCCCGGGACATTGCTGCAAGAGTTCCTTAGGCTAGTGTCCTGGGTCCAAACATCTTCATCTGTTTCATCAATGACTTTCCCTTCATCATAAGGTCAGAAGTGGGGATGTCCGTTGATGATTGCATAATGTTCTGTGCCATTCGCAACTCCTCAGATACTGAAGCAGTCCGTGTTCATATGCAGCATGATTTGAACAACATTCAGGCTTGGGCTGATAAGTGGCAGGTAACATTCGTGCCACACACGTGCCAGGCAATGGCCATCTCCAACAAGAGAGAATCTAACCATCCCCCCTTGACATTCAATGGCATTGCCATCGCTGAATCCTCCACTATCAACATCCTGGGGGTTGCCATTGACCAGAAACTGAATTGGACCAGATATATAAATACTGTGGCTACAAGAGAAGGTCAGAGGCTGGAATTCTGCAGCAAGTAATTCACTTCATGACTCCCCTAAGCCTGTCCACAAGGCACAAGTCAGGAGTGTGATAGAATACTCTGCATTTGCTTGGATGAGTCAAGATCCTGGAGCTCCCTTCCTAACAGCATTGTGGGTGTACCTACACCACATGGACTGCAGTGATTTAAGAAGGTGGCGCACCACCACCTACAAAAGGGCAATTAGGGATGGGCAATAAATGTTGGCCTAGCCAACATAGCCCACATCCCATGAATGAATAAATAAAAGTTTTGACATGTCAGCAAAGGATTTGTGATGAACCAGTGGACTTGGGCTCCTAAATAGATTTCAGAGCATTGTAGGGTCTCTTCCAATCCTAGTAGTCTGCATATGACTGAAGTTGGCTTTCTGATTCAGCCAAGCATCCTGCATCTCTCTGAGCTGGCACTGGACAATCCTGCGAACGTTTCATTAGGCATCATGGTGGGATAGTGATGATTTGTGTTGCGAATGGGGAGAGTGGTGGGCTAACCTTTCCCCTTTTCCATCACCTCTTGGTAGTTTGCTCCAAGATGTATATTTTAGAGACAGTATTTTACATCCCTTGAGTGTTGTGACTTTAAAGGATAAATACAAACAGGCTTTCTAGTGTGTTTAAATCAAAAGAAACAACAAATGTTTATTATACCACATCCGAGATGTAAACACTACGAGAAAACACACTCTCTCAAACACACAGGCACATAATGCACAAGAAAAGAGGATTTCTAAAGATAAGATATTTACATAGATTATTAACTGGATGACCAGAAACAAATCACGTGTTTTTAATGAGTCCTTTAAGATGCAAACATTGTAGCCTGATGGGTCCCTTCTCTTGGTCCTTTGAAGGTAAAAGGAGGCTGAAAGTCTCTGGGTTTTCAGTTGAAGTTGTGGCCGAGCTTCTGTTGAAAAGAGATTACCCTTGCAGGTGGAAACAAATTAGCCCCTGTCTCATTGCCTGAAGTGACTGTCTGTTTAGGCAGGGTTCTGTTCTTCTTACTTGGTGGTAATCCCCTCTGTAATGTTTGTCCTAGGCAGATCTGCTCCTGGCTGGTCCTTAGAATTATAAGAGGTGTTAGCTCAAGTCAGTTTTAATCATGTGACCACAGAATCAATAGTTCTATTATCCACACAAATGTTAAGAACCATGGCCACACAATGGGGAATGAATGGTAGCCATTCACACCTGCCTGTGATAAAAATGAGCAGGACCGTAAAATGTGGCGAGCCATTCAAAAGTCCATTGACTTCAGTGAGACCGCAAAATCCCGTCAGCATTAAATTCCACCCACTTAGATCCGGGGGGCTATTGTACTTGAGTTTCTGTAAATATCCAGGCAATAGGAGCTGTAAATTCCACAAGTGATCTCGCATCCTGAATGTCTTTTCAAGGGAGGGTTCTCCAACCAGACATTTACATTTTAATGACTTTCCAGAGACATGGGCCAGAATTTTAAGATGACGGGGGTAGGCCAAGGACAAGGGCAGTGGGCACATGGGAACACCACCCCCTGGAAGTTCCCCTCTAAGCTACTCGCCATCCTGACTTGGAAATATATCGCCATTCCTTCACTGTTGCTGGGTCAAAATCCAGGAACTCCCTTCCTAACAGCACTGTGGGTATACCTACACCACATGCGCTGCAGCAGATCAAGGAAGCAGCTCACCACCACCTTCTCAAGGGCAATTAGGGATAGGCAACAACTGTTGGCCTAGCCAATGATGCCCACATCCCACGAATGAATAAAAATAAATCCGACAATCATTAATATCCTTGGGAAGGCAAGTCAACTTACTGATGAGATGGTTCATGACAGAAAATTCCCTGCTAGCTTTGTGCTGTTCTTCTTTTCTGCAGCCACTCCTAAAGAATGTGCAACCTGCACCGATTTCCTTGGATTAATCTTCCTCAGGTAGACGAGTCTTGCTGAGGGCAGTGACCTGGATGTTGTACCTAACCAGCTCTCTATTGACAAGAGCAGATCTCCTTCAGGTCTGTCCATTGTAGTGTTGTCCATGAGGGTGTGCACATTCCATGCACCAATGGTGACCAGTGTCACCTTTCTTTATTGAGACTGACTTATGACTGTGTTAATGGAATCCTGCCAGCTGAGGCCTGATGGCCAGGGAGGTGAAACAGACAGTGTGTAGGACACCTTTTCTAGCCCTTCTTTATACGAGGGTGGTCCTGAAAAGGGCTCTCAGTTACTCAGGAGGCTGTTGAGTTCCATGTCTGCTTCCTTTCAGTGAAAAATTTCCCTAAAGCCTGAGCTGCCTGGTATGCAGGTTCACGGCTACTGCTCCCAATGAATTCACACCTGCTGCCACATCGTTCGCTCATCTCCACAGGACTTGTGACAGATAGATGATGGATGAGAGATGATAGAAAGAAAATGAATATGACTTGTGTGTGAACTGGGTTATAATGAAGGAAAGTTGCACATTGTCAGCTTCAGTCTCTGGTCCTGACCTATCTTGGCCCAGTGGCAAGGTAAGTCTAGATGGCTGCAGATAGATCCCTATGTAGCGGGTGACTAGGACGTCTTCTGTATTTTGTCGAGCTCTAGGCGTTCCGCAACATGGTGCTGACTTCCCTTCAAAACTGTTGGACCTTAGATTGGCCTTATCCACCCAGTTTGCCGGAATCAGTCTTCGTATACCAGGGTAAACAAACCCCTAAGTCACCAAGGGTAGGGAACCCAATGGCTATGCTCACCTTGTTTGGCCTGCCTATCAAAGCAGTTTACCAATGTGTGGCTGCTGTCGCATGCTAACAACTATTTGTTAACTAACAAATAGTGAGAGTTGGACAAAGGTGAGGACCAATAAAGATGAGCTACTCCAAAGAGTGCTGCGACACACCGGTAACAATTTATTAACTATTCAAAAAGCTTCAGCTTTCCCTGCCAATCTCACGTGAAACATTGCACAGCATGTTATGAAAATCAACAGAAACCCTCATCTATTAGTTAGTTAACACTTTAAAGAATTCCAGTGGGTTTGTAAGGAATAGCTATTCTGTTCTAAAACCATACTAGCTACAGTGCTCCCAATGACTTCCACACTCTTTGGATGTTAATTTACATGGAAATTATCACCCTGCTTGGAGACACATAAGCAGTCAGATCCCTGGTGAAAAGGAGGTATTGCAAAATAGCTTCACTTCACTCCTTGTGGACTTTAGTGACAATCATGACACCAGCTTCCATTCAGCATTGTAAGTTCCATGTAAACCCACCTTTTTCTGCTGAAAAATTACTACCATTTAAAATATAACAATTACTAAGAATTTCTAGACAGTGTTTTTCATTTCATGAAGCTATGAAGAAGTTCCAACCCTTAAAATGTCTATTCCTCACCAGGATCATTGTGTGAATGGGGCACAACAAAGACCTGCAGTGGCTCATCATCCCATTCATGTTCATTGTAAGTGATATCAAAACCCTGTTTCCAAACTCCGCCATCTGGGTTGTCAAAGGGTAGAATGTTGTAGATATCCAACATCTAGAAGAAATCAGAAATAATCAGACACTAATTGACAAATTAACAGTAGTAGAAAAAAATGGATGGCATTGTCAGCAAGACAAATATTGAGACCATATGGATAGAGATAAAATATAATAAAGGATCAATCACAGTAATAGGTGTACTCTGGAGACCACCTAAGAATGGAAGGGAGGTGCAGAAAGAAATATGCAGACAAATTAGGGAATTCAGTGCAAAAAAAATAGAATAATAATCATGGGGATTTCAATTACCCTGATATTAATTGGACAGAAGAGGTAGGTAAAAGGGATAAGAGATTGGAGTTCCTAAAATGTGAACAGGACTCCTTTCCAACCAATATGTAAAAAATCAACAAGGGAAGATTCGTTATTGGATCTACTAATGGGGATTGAACCAAAACAGATAAGGGAAATAAAAGTAGGGGAACATCTAGGCAATAATAACTGTAAAATAACATCCTTTTAGATAATGATAGAAAAGGACATGAGTATTTCGAAAACCGAGTTAGGAGATTGGAGAAAAGCTGATTTTGAGGGGCTAGGATTGGAACTTAGGAAAATAAAATGGACAACAATATTGCAAACAATGAAGTAGAACAACAATGGGGAACATTTAAAATGGTGTTCAACAGAGTGCGGGATAAATATATTCCACTAAAAGGCAAGAACAAACTGAATAATGGTGAAACTCCATGGATGAATAAAGACATTAGGGAACAATTGAGGGTTAGGAAAGAAGAATACATTAAGTACACAGAAAGGAAAGGTGTATATGATCAGGGACAATAAAAAGAAATTAGGAGAAAAGTCAAAAATCAATTAAGAAAGCCATGAGGAACTATGAAACTAAATTATCAAGGAACATTAAACGAAATAGTAAAATATTTTACAGACACATCAATAAAAATAGAAGGCTGTTATGGGAATAGGGCTATTAAGAGTTAGACAGAATAATACCACAGGGTAACAATAGAGAGATGGCAGAAATATTAAATAACTATTTCACTCTGATATTTACCAGTGAGAAAGAACAGGTAACGTGACATTGAATGATGAGATGAGCAATGAGGTAAGTGCATTTAAAATTAAAAAATGGGGATAAATTAATCAAACTTAAAGAGGATGAATTTTAACCAGATATTTCAAAAGAACCTAGGAAAGAGACATCAGAGGCATTACTACTCATATTTAATAATTCATTAGAAAAAAAGTGTGGTACCAGAGGACTGGCGTATAGCTAATGTAATTCCTATATTTAAGAAAGGACCAAAACATGTCCAGGGAATTATTGGCCACAGGTTAACATCGGTGTTAGGAAAAATATGGAATTCTAACTAAAGGAGAGAACGGAAAAACTTCTAGAAATGAAAAATAATAATGAATAGTTAAGCAGGGTTTCAACAGGGAAAATTTTGCTTGACAAATCTTATTGATTTTTTGAGGAGGTAACAGAAAGTAAACAATGGTAATGCAGTGGATATCATTTATTTGGATTTTCAAAAGGCTTTCGATAAGGTGTCCAACAATATACCAATGAATAGGTCAGAGAATGTGGAGTCAGTGGACAAGTGGCAGAAATGGCTTTTTTAAAAATTCATTCATTGGATGTGGGCTTCGCTGGCTGGGCCAACATTTATTGCCCATCCTTAGTTGCCCTTGAGGAGGCAGTGGTGAGCTGCCTTCTTGAACCGCTGCAATCCATGTGGAGTAGGTACACCCATGGTGCTGTTAGGAAGGGAGTTCCAGGATTTTGACCCAAAACCCTGTCTTCAAGACAGAAAGCAGAAAGTGGAAGTAAAGGTAGTTATTCAGAGTGGCAAAAGGTGGGAAGTGGTGTTCCACAAGTTTCAGTGCTGGGGACGACTGCTGTTCACAGTTGACATGAACAATTATGACCTTCGAATCAAAGAGTTCTAAATTTGTGGATGGTACCAAATTAGGGGTATAGTCAATAATGAGGAGGACTGCAACAAATTACAAGAGGACATTAATAAACTTGCAGAATTGGCAAATAATTGGCAAATGAAGTTCAGCACAGAGAAATGTGAGGAAGTACATCACAATAGGAAGAATAGGGAGGTCAATTATTACTTGGAAGGTGCAAGTCTAGGTGAGGTAGAGGAACAAAGGAATCTCAGATTACAAATACGCCAATCACAAATCTGTGCCATAGGTTAGGAAGGCCATAAAAAAGCAAATCAAACGCTAGACTTTATTTCTAGAGGAATACAATTGAAGTATAGGGACATTATGCTAAACCTTGGTTAGACCTCAATTGGAATATTGTGTGCAATTCTGCTCGCCATATTACAAAAAGGATATAGCGGCACTAGGGAGGGTGCAGAGAAGACTCACAAGGATGGTACCAGAAATATAAGTGTATATGCATCAAGAAAGGACTGACAGGTCTCTTTTCTCTTTAAAATTATGAAAGATTTTGATAGCATGAATACAGAGGGAATATTTCGCATGGGGAAAAAGTTAACAAGAGACCACAATATAAGATCATCATCATGAAATCCAATAGGGAATTCAGGAGAAACATCTTCACCCAAAGAGAGGTAAGAACATGGAATCTGCTATCACAGGGAGGGTTTGAAGTAAATAGTATATTTGCATTTAAGGTGAAGTTAGACAAGCATATGAGGGAGAAGGGAATAAAGGGTTATGATGATAGATTTAGATGAGGAAAGATCAGAGGAGGTTCAACTGAAGCACAAAGGCCACATTGACTGGTTGAGCCGAATGGATGTTTTTGAGTCGTATATCCTATGTAATCAACATCTCTGCCAGTGTTCAAAGTACACAGCAGCAGGTGAATTCATAGTCATAGTCATAGAGTTATGCAGCACAGAAACAGGCCCTTCGGCCCATTGTGTCCCTGCAGGCCATCAAGTCCTTATCTATTCTAATCCCATTTTCCAGCACTTGGCCCATAGCCTGGTATGCCATGCCATTTCAAGTGCTCATCTAAATACTTGTTAAATGCTGTGAGGTTTCCTGCCTCTACCACTCTTTCAGACAGGAAAGAGAAAAAGTTTATTTCTGTCTACCCTATCTATGCCCCTCATAATCTTATACATCTCTATCAGGTCCTCCCTCAGCCTTCTCTGCTCTAAGGATAACAACCCTAGCCTGTCCAGTCTCTCTTCATAGCTGAAACACTCCAGCCCAGGCAACATCTTGGTGAATCTCCTCGGCACCCTCGCCAGTGCAATCAAGTCCTTCTAATCTGTGGCGACCAGAACTGCATACAGTACTCCAGCTGTGGCCTAACTAGCATTTTATACAGCTCCAACATAACCTCTCTGCTCTTATATTTTACGTTTTGGCTAATAAAGGCAAGTGTCCCATATGCCTTCTTAACCACCTTATCTATCTGTGCTGCTGCCTTCAGGGATTTATGGACATGTACACCAAGGTCCCTCTGTTCCTCTGTACTTCCTAGGGTCCTACCATTCATTGTGTATTCCCTTGCCATGTTAGTCCTCCCAAAATGCATCACCTCAGACTTCTCAGGATTAAATTCCATTTGCTGCTGCTCTGTCCATCTTACCAGCCCATCTATATCTTCCTGCAACCTAAGGCTTTCCTTCTCACTATTTACGACACCACCAATTTTCGTGTCATCTGCGAACTTACTGATCATAGCTCCTATATTCACATCTAAATCATTAATGTACACTACAAACAGCAAGGGTCCCAGCACCAATCCCTGCTGTACACCACTCATCACAGGCTTCTAATCGCAAAAACAACCATCGCCCATCACCCTTTGCCTTCTGTCATTAAGCCAGTTTTGGATCCAATTTGCCAAATTGCCCTGGATCCCATGGGCTCTTACCTTCTTGACCATTCTCCCAAGCGGGACCTTGTCAAAAACCTGACTGAAGTCCATGTAGACAACATCAACTGCACTACCCTCATCTATACAACAGCTCACCTCCTCCTTGGAGGGAGGCGATAGCATCGTGATATTGTCGCTGGACTAGTAATCCAGATACCCAGGGTAAAGCTACCCTTCTTGAATAATGGTTCCACATTCGCTGTCCTCCAGTCCTGTGGCACCTCTCCTGTTGCCAGAGAGGATTTGGAAATTAGTGCCAGAGCCCCTGAAATCTCCTCTCTTGCCTCACATAGCAGCCTGGGATACATCTCATCTGGATCTGGGGACTTATCCACTCCTAAGTCCACTAGAACCGCTAATACCTCCTCCCTTTCAATGCTAATTTGTTCAAGTATAACACAGTCCTCCTCCCTGATTTCTACACCTACATCGTCCTTCTCCAAATTGAACACAGATGAAAAGTAATAATTTAAACCTCACCTAGGTCCTCTAGCTCCAAGCACAGATTGCCACTTTGGTCCCTAATGGGCCCTACTCTTTCTCTGGTTATCCTCTTGCCCTCAATATATTTATAAAATGCCTTGGGATTTTCCTTTATCTTGCCCGCCAGTGTTTCTTCATGTCCCCTCTTCACTCTCCTGATTACTTTTTTAAGTACCCCCCTACACTTTCTGGACTCCTCTCGGGCTTCCACTGTTTTCATCCCTCTGTATCTGCCATAAGCCTCCTTTTTTTTCCTTATCCAATCCTCTATATTCCTTGACATCCAGGGTTCCCTGGACTTGTAAAGGTGAAGGGTAGGACCAACAAGAACATGTTGGCCCTAAACTCTCACTATTTCCTTTTTGAATGACTCCCACTGGTCTGATGTAGATTCTCGTACAAGTAGCTGCTCCCAGTCCACTTTGGCCAGGTCCTGTCTTATCATATTGAAATCGGCCTTCCCCCAATTCAGAACCTTTATTTCCAGGTCCATCTTTGTCCTTTTCCATAACTACCTTAAATCTTACTATCCCCAAAATGCTCCCCCACTGACACTTATACCACTTCCCCGGCTTCATTTCCTAAGATTAGGTCCAGTACCGCCCCTTCTCTTGTAGGACTTTGTACGTGCTGGCTCAAAAAGCTTTCCTAGATGCACTTTAAGAATTCTGCCTCCTCTAAGCCTTTCACACTAAGACTATCCCAGTTAATACCGGGGAAGTTGAAATCCCCTACTATTATTACCCTATTATTTTTATACTTCTTTGAGATTTGCCCACATATCTGCTCCTCTATCTCCCCCTGACTGTTTGGAGGCCAAGAGTACACTTCCAGCAAAGAGATTGCCCCCTTTTTGTTTTTAAACTCCACCTATATGACCTCATCTGAGGGACCTCCTAAGATACTGTCCCTCCCAACTGCAGTAATTGACTCCTTGATCAATAGTGCAATGCCACCTCCTCTATTACACCCCACCACCACCCCCCATCACACCTGAAGATTCTATAACCTGCCAGTCCTGCCCTTCCCTCGACCATGTCTCTGTGATAGCAACAATATCATATTCTCATGTGTTAATCAACGTCATTAATTCATCTGCCTTACTTATAAGGCTCCTTGCATTAAAATAGATGCAATCCAGCCTTGCATTATTCCCTTGTGCCTTAATTCACCCTCAAAACCTCACAAATAGTCCACAAAAAATCAAAGACGGGGGCAAAAAATTCAAAAAAGGTCACCCCTCTACATATTACGTTACATTATGGCTAATCCATAGTCCAAACACAGCTGAAAAATTGCAGCCGCAGGTGTCTCATTGGTAGACAGAAAATAATGCAGAGTTTAATTGGAGGAGCAGCAAGCAAGGGAGAGACAATTCTGTAAGGACCTGTTCCCCCAATCACAGATTCTGTCCCCCCCATGCTGCTGCTTCAGCTCCCTCAATCACAGGCTCCCTCTCTCACACTCTCCTGCTGCTCCTCCAGAGTCAGAATCTACGATTGGAGGGGCAACAAGGGTAGGAGCGAGGGGATCTGTGATTGGCGAAGCTGGAGCAATGATCATGGAAGAGACAGGAGAAAAAGAGATGGAAATAGCTCTCTTCAGAGCAGAACCTCAGAACTTGGGAATCAATGGATAGCTGACACTTTGGAATTATTCATTTTTAGGGTTGTGTGTTTTTTTATTGAGGAGGGAAATGGGGGAGGGGCTGTTTCTGACAGACACTGAGGAGGATGCGTTAGTTATAAATAAACAGTCCCTTACCTGTTACAAGAACCCTCCTACTACAATGTAAAAAAAGAAGCAAATTGGAAACTCAACACCGCCAAAATGGCAGCAGGTCCAATGCATTTAAAGCAGCTCCAGGTGTGTCTGTGAGAGAGAGAGAGGAAGAGGGAGAGACAGGGAGACAAAGAGGGAGAGAGAGAGCAGAGTGCAAGAGAGATTGAGAAAGAGAGAGAGAGAGATAGAGAGAGAGGTGGAGGGGGCGGGTGACACCAAGAGGAGCTGGGGGATTTCAGGGGGAAGAAGGAGGCCACTCAGGCTGAGAGAGGGTAGGTGTGGGATTTACGATTCCCATGGGGGAACTAAAATAACCACATTTACTGAATGATCCCCAAATGAAGAAATTACCAACAAGACTCCACTTTTTGTTGCTTTTACTTTAAAATGATGCAGAGCTAACACAAATTGAACATCAATTAAGCCGTTACATTTCAAATAAAAAAAATAAATTTCACTTTCAATAGTCAATACAACAAAGATATGTCTTACACATCCACAAGCACCCATATCATTCCCTGCAGACACGTGGTGCCACAGGCAGTTCCAAATTCTCTAGCTCAGCCTCTGGTATGTAGGATCTCTCACTTTCCCATTCAATCGCTTTGGCCCTCGAGTCACATTCACTGGCAGGGTATTCTATCTGATGTCCCTGGACACAGTCATCACCCAAACAGCACACTCCTACAGAACTTCCTTAGCTAAGTTCATAACAGTCTTGAAGGTACAGATTTCCCAGAGACTCAGTTATCCAACACCTTCAATAAACCCGTTAAACAGTCCGGTCAGCTCTGACAAAATTCAGCAGCAGTAATATTGTCCAATTCACAATCCCTGCTCTAACTCTGTCTTCGGTTTTCCGCCCTATTTAACTGTATCACACAGATACACTTCCTTCTAAATGTGACTTCTTTGTTCTCCCCTCTGCAACAGCTTCTCCTTTGTCCATTATTTCACATGGTTTCTTACTTAACTTCCTTCCTGTCAGTACTGCTTCCAGATCAAGGGTCACCAGGTCACATGGACCATTATTTCTTATTGTCCAAGTCAAAGGTCATCATACTTCCCCCATTGGAAAGAAGAAAGTTTTACCATGGTAAAGTTCTCTTTACAACAGTATTCAGAATACAACAAGTTTTAACATCATAAAAATTTTAACAAATAGCACATATTTTACACAGGTAACAACGATACCTCATATTTTCCAATGCAAGCTTAATTGCAAACATACAGTTTATTTTGTAATCCCTTAAAACCCAATGCCTGGCATTAAGACATTGTTACCATCCCTCCTTCTTTAACCTCTTGACACATCATCTGTAATCACAATGTTTCGGCCAGCAGCCTGCACAATTTTTAGTTTAAATGGCTGCAGCAAACTGTACTAAAATAACCTTTAGTTCTTGGTTTTAATTTTTCATCTTGCTTTTTTATTCATATAGTATTGGACTATGTTCAGCCAGGAGCCTGGATTAGCATTTGCGTTGGGCCCAGAGGTTTTACAATTTATTTGGTCTGGTTAACTTAGTCAAGAACAACATTGCAGATTAATGGCAAACCATCTGGCTTCTAGGTACTGGTGGCTGTGAATAACAATCCAAGGAGAAATTCCCTGTAATTGCACTTCTTACTCTCTGGTTTCAGTAGTTTCCTTTGTTCTTCTTTAAAGCCAGGCATTAAATTGTCATCAGGGTTTTCACATTTTCAAACAGACTCTAAACTAGTCTGTTCAGGCTTTAACTCCTGATTTCCATTTTTCTTCTGTGTTGGCACATTTTTTAATGTCAAAGTCTTGAAAAAAAATGTTTCAACCAGCCAAACATCCAAATTGTTCTTCATAACAATTGAATTCACCTCATTCTGGTTAAATTAAGATTATTTCCAACTTTAAGTTCTGCTCCATCATTTAACCTTTCATTTTCTTTTCCAGGAGATGCAAGTTTAACTCTACCTCTTTGTGCAAACAGTTCATTCTGCTATTGAGTAAAATCCTCTTCAACTTCTTTAAAAACTTTGTTCAGGTTATGATGATGTTCAGCTAGGAAAGTTTGATAGTCCTTTGTATTCAGTTCATGAATTTTCTTAATTTCTTTTTGCTTTTCGAATTTCCACTGTTCAAGCTTTATCTAATTCCTATCTAGCAAAGGAAATTGCCTCTTTGTTTTGAAGTTTTAACTTATGCTCAAGAACATGTATCATTTCCTCACAGCTCTATAGTGTCAACACTGGACTCAGCTTTTGCACTTTCTTTCAAAGCATGTTTTCCCTCTGCTGCCAAACTTTGCCTCATCTTGCTCATATTTTGGCTGCATTTTTAATTCAGATGGCTTTACATTGTTTCCAAGTGCCATTAACTTTTCCTTTTCAGCCTGATGCTTCAGTGTCATTTTTAAATGAGCAGGCTGAGTTTCTGATTCTGTGGACACATCTTTAATTGAAAGATTAAATTTAGCAGCATGCTTACAGTAAGTACTTGGTCTTCCATGTCACCCAGCTTTTCCTGTATAATTTCAGTTTCAAGAGCCTCAGTGGGCTTTCCCAAAGCCACTGGAGACAGCAGTACCTTATTCCCAGCCAAGTCATTCCCTAATAAGAAATCTACACCATCAGCAGGCAAATTAGGTACAACACCAACATTAATGGACTGCTAACTAAGGCACATTTTAAATTATCTTTATACAAAGACATGGGTAAATAATTTCCATCAATAACCAGATCAATAGTTTTTTATTCAGTGAACTTTTTGGAGAGAGCTTCATGTCACCTGCCAACATCAGTGATTGTACTAATACTGTATCTGTAGAGATAATAATTGATTTGCTTGCCTCACTGGATGAACATAGGGATACTTCACCCTTGAGTAAAAAGTCTCTATAGCTTCCATCACCCAATTCATTCTCTTAATGAATGTGGGGGAGACTCCCTGCTTGTCATCAACTTTACCAGTGCCTGTGGGAACATATTTAGACAGAACAAATGCGACCGGCTTGGTTTTTAACTACCAGCATTCAGCCTTCATGCGCCCTTTCTTCTCACAAAAATAGCATGTCAGTCCCCTTGAACTAAAGCTGTCCTCCGAACCTTCACTTTTGCTAACCTTGGTCTTTACCTTCTACCCCTTTCTCAGCAGGGCCTGACCTCCTCATGTTCAACCTTCCTCTCATTCCAGTTTTTCTGGAAAGTTCAAAGGTGGGGCCTTATGAGTTAACTCTTATGAGTTAACTAATAATCGTTTGCCATTATTAAGGTTTACCTTATTTTACAAACTTTCTGATCTTTCAGGTGAGAGCTTAACGCCAAAGGGGAC
The DNA here is from genome assembly GCF_964194155.1 of Cetorhinus maximus. Taxonomy (NCBI): domain Eukaryota; kingdom Metazoa; phylum Chordata; class Chondrichthyes; order Lamniformes; family Cetorhinidae; genus Cetorhinus; species Cetorhinus maximus. The sequence goes on along the minus strand of NC_135880.1, from coordinate 74,650,040 downwards.
GCTATTCTTCAATTTCCCCCACCAACATCATCTCCCTAAGATTACTGAAGTTCTGTTTCACCTTCATTGGCCTACACCACCTATTGAATGTTATTTCCTTTTCCTTGGCAAATTCTACATAGATCTGGCCCATTCTCTTTCTCAGATTTCTAAATTTCTGCCTGTAGGCCTCCGGCACCAACTTGTAAGTGGTGGGTATAACAGTCTTTATTTCCTCGTGACCATACACGTGCTTTGCTGAAAGAGATGAGTACACCTCCAAAGCCTTCCATCCAAAACACTTTGTGGGAGCAAAGCCCTCTGTTGTTTCAGCCAATTCAGATTCATGGAAATTTTCTTAAAGGACACAAAGTTCGCCTCCACCCTCTCCTCACTAAATTTGGGTACTAAGCAAAAACTCTTCACCAAATCAAAATTAAGGAGTTCTTTCTGAGTCAACCTCACTTCTCCTTGTCAAATCAAATTCACATAATCAGAACTCATGCTCTATTTCAAGCCTTTTCATCTCCCTCCTCTCTGTATTACCTGGAAAAACTCAGCAGGTCTGGCAGCATCGGTGGAGAAGAAAAGAGTCGACGTTTTGAGTCCACATGACCCTTCAACAGAACTGAAGTATAGTTAGGAGAGGGGTGAAATATAAGCTGGTTTAAGGTGGGGGGCAGGGGGAGAGAAGTTGAGGGTGGGGTGGTTGTAGGGACAAGCAAGCAGTGATAGGAGCAGATAATCAAAAGATGTCACAGACAAAAGGATCAAAGAGGTGTTGAAAGTGGTGATATTATCTAAGAAAAGTGCTAATTAAGAATGGATGGCAGGACACTCAAGGTACAGCTCTAGTGGGGGTGGGGTGGAAAGACTGACAAGGTATTAGTTGTAGATTTAAAAATAATGGAAATAGGTGGGAAAAGAAAAATCTATATAAATTATTGAAAAAAAAAACAAAAGGGAGGGGGAAGAAACGGGGTGGGGATGGGGGGAGGGGGAGTTTAAGATCTAAAGTTGTTGAATTCAATATTCAGCCCGGAAGGCTGTAAAGTGCCTAGTCGGAAGATGAGGTGCTGTTCCTCCAGTTTGCGTTGGGCTTCACTGGAACAATGCAGCAAGCCAAGGACAGACATGTGGGCAAGAGAGCAGGGTGGAGTGTTAAAATGGCAAGCGACAGGGAGGTTTGGGTCTTTCTTGCGGACAGACCGCAGGTGTTCTGCAAAGCGGTCGCCCAGTTTGCGTTTGGTCTCTCCAATGTAGAGGAGACCACATTGGGAGCAACGAATGCAGTAGACTAAGTTAGGGGAAATGCAAGTGAAATGCTGCTTCACTTGAAAGGAGTGTTTGGGCCCTTGGACGGTGAGGAGAGAGGAAGTGGAGGGGCAGGTGTTGCATCTTCTACGTGGGCATGGGGAGGTGCCATAGGTGGGGGTTGAGGAGTAGGGGGTGATGGAGGAGTGGACCAGGGTGTCCCGGAGGGAACGATCCCTACGGAATGCCGCCGGGGGGGGGTGAAGGGAAGATGTGTTTGGTGGTGGCGTCATGCTGGAGTTGGCGGAGGATGATCCTTTGAATGCGGAGGCTGGTGGGGTGATAAGTGAGCACAAGGGGGACCCTATCATGTTTCTGGGAGAGAGGAGAAGGCGTGAGGGCGGATGCGCGGGAGATGGGCCGGACACAGTTGAGGGTCCTGTCAACGACTGTGGGTGGAAAACCTCGGTTAAGGAAGAAGGAGGACATGTCAGAGGAACTGTTCTGTCAAAAACAGTTCCTCTGACATGTCCTCCTTCTTCCTTAACCGAGGTTTTCCACCCACGGTCGTTGACAGGGCCCTCAACTGTGTCCGGCCCATCTCCCGCGCATCCGCCCTCACGCCTTCTCCTCTCTCCCAGAAACATGATAGGGTCCCCCTTGTCCTCACTTATCACCCCACCAGCCTCCGCATTCAAAGGATCATCCTCCGCCAACTCCAGCATGACGCCACCACCAAACACATCTTCCCTTCACCCCCCCCGGCGGCATTCCGTAGGGATCATTCCCTCCGGGACACCCTGGTCCACTCCTCCATCACCCCCTACTCCTCAACCCCCACCTATGGCACCTCCCCATGCCCACGTAGAAGATGCAACACCTGCCCCTTCACTTCCTCTCTCCTCACCGTCCAAGGGCCCAAACACTCCTTTCAAGTGAAGCAGCATTTCACTTGCATTTCCCCTAACTTAGTCTACTGCATTCGTTGCTCCCAATGTGGTCTCCTCTACATTGGAGAGACCAAACGCAAACTGGGCGACCGCTTTGCAGAACACCTGCGGTCTGTCCGCAAGAAAGACCCAAACCTCCCTGTCGCTTGCCATTTTAACACTCCACCCTGCTCTCTTGCCCACATGTCTGTCCTTGGCTTGCTGCATTGTTCCAGTGAAGCCCAACGCAAACTGGAGGAATAGCACCTCATCTTCTGACTAGGCACTTTACAGCCTTCCGGGCTGAATATTGAATTCAACAACTTTAGATCTTAAACTCCCCCTCCCCCCATCCCCACCCCGTTTCTTCCCCCTCCCTTTTGTTTTTTTTTCAATAATTTATATAGATTTTTCTTTTCCCACCTATTTCCATTATTTTTAAATCTACAACTAATACCTTGTCAGTCTTTCCACCCCACCCCCACTAGAGCTGTACCTTGAGTGTCCTGCCATCCATTCTTAATTAGCACTTTTCTTAGAAATATCACCACCTTCAACACCTCTTTGATCCTTTTGTCTGTGACATCTTTTGATTATCTGCTCCTATCACTGCTTGCTTGTCCCTACAACCACCCCACCCTCAACTTCTCTCCCCCTGCCCCCCACCTTAAACCAGCTTATATTTCACCCCTCTCCTAACTATACTTCAGTTCTGTTGAAGGGTCATGTGGACTTGAAACGTCGACTCTTTTCTTCTCCACCGATGCTGCCAGACCTGCTGAGTTTTTCCAGGTAATTCTGTTTTTGTTTTGGATTTCCAGCGTCTGCAGTAGTTTTTAGTTTTTTGTTTTTATCCCTCCTCTCTTTCCCTACCTCTTTCCTCTCTTGCTAATTTCTCTCTTTCCAAATCAATATTTCTAATTCAATGATTCTATTTCTTTTCAATTCTTTCCAGTTGTACTCGATCACTAATGGAACTGGTTCTTTCTTCCTCAAGCCTCAGGTCTGCTACAGCTTGCAGGTCATCTTTTGTCAACTGTTTCAAGTCTCTGAGAGTCAGATCCTCTCTTTTAACATAGGCTTGTGCTTCAAAAGTGCTCATCTCAATTTCCAAAAACAATATAGCAAAAACAAATGTGAAATCTTGTTTGTCTAAATGCTGGAAAGTTCCATTAAACCTATTTCACAGTCTCTAAGTCAGATCCCGGACTCAAGTACCCTATTTAGTTATGATCCCCATGTGGAGACAATAACCGAAAATAACAAAATTTACTGAATGACCCCCAAATGAAGAAATTACCAACAAATTGCACTTTTTGTAGCTTTTACTTTCAAACAAATTGGAAACAATGCAAATTAAACATGAATTAACATGCAAATGTACTACAAAAAAAGTGAACTTCACTTTAAATAGTCAATACAAAAAAGATACATTTTACACAACCACAAGCGCCCACATTACACCCTGCAGACATGTGGCAGCACATACAGTTCCAAAGTTCTCTAACTTGGCCTCGAGCACGTAGGATTTCTTACTTTCCCACTCAATCGATTCAGCACTCAAGTCGTGTTCACCAGCAGCCGTGTTCTATCCAATGTCCCCAGAAGGCACACTCCTGCAAAAATCTCCTTGACAGACTTGATGGCACAGATTCCTCAGAGACTTCTTTAATAAATCCCATTAAATGGTCTGGCCAACTCTGACAAAACTCAGTAGCAGTAAAATTGTCCAAATCACAATTCCTGCTCCAAACTTGTCTTCAGCTTTCCATCCTGAAAGACTATGTCAGGATGTTGCTTGACTAGGTTGTAAGACAGTTTCCCCAATTTTGTCACAAGTCCCCAGATGTTAGAGAGGAAAATTTTTCAGGGTTGGCTGGGCTTTGGTGTTTCCAGAGTCTATGTCAGTGTAATACTTCTTTGACTTTTCCGTAGAGGTTTGATGCAAATGAGTGGCTTGCTGAATCATTTCAGAGGACAGTTAAGAGTCTACCACATTGCTGTGGGACTGGAATCACTTGTAATCCATACTGAATAAGGAGGGCAGATTTCCTTCACTAAAGGACATTAGCAGCCCAGATGGGTTTCTTACTACTTGGGTTGTTTCATAGGCACCACTACTGAGACTAGGTTTAAATTCCACCAGCTCTCATCATGGAATTTGAACTCATGTCTCCAGAGCTTTTGTCCGGGCCTCTGGATTACTGGTCTAATGACAGTGCCATTATGTTACCGGCCCCAATACTCTACAGATCCTTGCCTCAATTTATTCTTTTGAACCAAGATAAAGAAAACTGTTACTTACTTGTAAATTTGATGCTTTTGTGTAGCCCTTCGAGGCAAACTGACAATCCTCTGGTTCAATAGGAATAACAGAAAATGAGGATCCAAAGATTTCAGAGGATAATCCTTTACTTGAATTTGAAGTGTCAAAGTCTCCTCGGTTATCTTTCACAGATTCGCTCAAATTAATAACCGAGTCCCTAATGTTTGAAATTATTTCATTGTTTTCAGCTAATAGACGTTCTAGGTGGTCAATCTTTTCATGCAAAATTGAAAGCTGTGCCTGCAATAAAAAACAATGAAGCTGAAGACTTTACTCAATGTCATTAACTCAATATTACATACTGTTATCATTAGAAAAGATCAGCTGATCCTATTCAGACCAAGAATAAAGTGTAGCATCTACCTCTATGTTTCCCCATTTCCTATTAATTAATTACTCACGTTCCATTTTGAATCTTTATCCAGGATCATTTCAAGTTAAAACTCTGAAATATGAAGCATTGTAAATTTCTACCTTGCTCCTAAATCTTTTTGGGATGGCAAGCTCCCATAGCTCCCTCATCTCTTCACATTTTCCATCCAATCCCAGTATGAATTTATATGGGGTCATCTTTTTCCCAAACAGAAGCACACAGTAGTACAATGTTTCCCAGATCTCATTTCCTCTGATATGTAAGCAACAAGAGGTTCACGGATTTCATTGACTCTGTTCCACCACTTTTAGGCTATGGACCCCTGCTTGTGGCATGACCAACAAACTGTCCCAACTTACTTGTCATGGGAATTGATTTCCTTCATGCTAGAAACACAAGAGTTTTGTCCACAGGAAATTGTTAGTTATGTAATGACTGATCTACCTCCAATTGTCAGTACAAATCAAAAACATGCTATGTCATCAATTTTAAATTTATTCCTTACTATGTCAGGCTGGCTTCTGGTTTCAACACTGCCAACTATTGTAATTCGTGACAGAACAGAACTGAGGTGATGCAGAAAATGCTGGAACTGTAAAATAGCGCCATCCCAAAACCAGCAGGCATCAACAGTGCTGCTGATCTCAGAAAAGTCTAAGACAGATAAGCCACACGTTTTAATGTAGGGCTAATCAAAAATGAAATACAATCTAATCCAAAAAGATTTATATATGCTAGAGGCATGTCAAATGCTGTTTATTTTAGATGAACAAGATAACGTGACCAGAATAAATTTATGGGAAAGCTAGATAAACACATGAGAGAGAAGGAATGTTGAGGCCATTAGAAGAAGGTAGAAGGGAGCTCATGTGAAACATTGTAAATTTCTACCTTGCTCCTAAAATGAGTAGCATAAACACCGGTATGGACCTGTTGGATCAAATGGCCAGTTCAGGGTTGCAAATTCTATGTAGTACTATGTAAATGTAGCATCAAGCATGGTGGTAGGGTCAACAAAGAATACACTATCATTTGCAGAGACCAATGTTGAAGAGGCTCAGAAAGGCAAAGATCTACATGCTATTGTGCACAGATCACTGAAGGTTCAATATAGAGAAACTGTGGCTAAAGCTAACAGGGTTTTGGTTGCATTCATTAAGTATAAATGAAAAGGACACCATTTTGACACTAAACAGGTCTCTGGTCAGACTGCATGTGGAATAATGTACCCAGTATTAGAGTGATAGAGTGGTGGGAGAGTGGCTTTGGAAAAGAGCCTGAGTAGAGCTAAAAAAAAAAATTCCTAGGTTAAAGAATCCCAGCTATTCAGATAGGCCAAAGGACCCATTTGCTTAAGAGCAACGTTGACTTAGAAGTGACTTAATTTGAGGTCCATTGTTCCAGTTTAAGATTGGGTATGACCAGGAAAGCGAGTTTAAACTATGTTAAAGTAGAATTAGCCTGGATGCCAAGTAGTTCTTCTTAAAGTTGCAAGCCTCTGGAATAAACTGTCAGCTGGGAATGCTGGATACGGGCTGTAATCCTTCAAGAGGGAACTAGACCAGCTATTGACTGGAGTAGAGATCAGATTGTATGGAAGGTAAGTGTGTTTATGGATAACACATGGTCCATGTGATCTCCTAGACTAGTTTTGATCGCCCAAGGGGGTCAGAGAGGAATTTTTCAGAGTACTTTTTTCCCCTAATTGGTCCTGATATTTTTGTCTTTTTTTAACCTCTCCCAGGAAATGACTTGGCTGCGGGATGGGTGGTGGGAAGAAATGTTTAGTCATCATGTGAGACAATTGTGATGGATCAGCTCATCTTTTCCTGTCCATCAATTTTGTATGTTCCCATATGCTAAATGGTTTAAAGTATTAGTATTGTACTGAGCAAACTAATTTACATTTGGAAGGAACATGCAGTCATTTACCTAAGTCACAAGTTCTTTTTCTTTATTCTTACATGGGAAGTGGGCTTCTCTGGCAAGGCCAGCATTTGTTGCCCAACCCTAACTGCCCTTTAACCAAGTAGCTTGCTTGGCCATTTCAGAGGACAGTTAAGAGTCAACCACTTTCCTGTGGATATGGAGTCACATGTAGACTAGACCAGGTAAGAATGGCAATTGCCTTTCCTTTTTATGAAATACCGTAAGCCCATCAGTAAACAGCTCAATCCAAATGTTTTTTTTATTCGTTCATGGGATGTGGGCATTGCTGGCTAGGCCAGCATTTATTGCCCATCCCTAATTGCCCTTGCTCAGAGGGCATTTTTAAGAGTCACATGTAGGCCAGACCAGGTGAGGGCAGATTTCCTTCCCTAAAGGACATTAGTGAACCAGATGGGTTTTTATGACAATCGGCAATGGTTTCATGGTCATCATTAGACATTTTAATTCCAGATATTTATTGAATTCAAACTCCACCATCTGCTGTGGTGGAATTCAAACCCAGGTCCCCAGAGCATTCCCCTAGGTCTCTGGATTACCAGTGTAGTGACAATACCACTATACCACCACCTCCCCCATGCAGGGAAAGTCATTGATGAAAAGGCTGAAAATAGTTTGGCTGATGACATTTTGCTGAGGAACTCTTAAGGTAAAGTCCTGCTGACGTGATGATTGGCCTCCACAACCATCTTCTTTTGCATCATATATGGCTGCAGCCACTGGAGGGTTTCCTCTTAAATCGACAAGGGCATCAGTTTTGCCAGGCTTTTGTGGTTTCATAGTTGGTCAACTTACATCTTGTTCACAAGGCCGGCTATTGTCGCCTCACCTCTAATATTCAACTAATGCACTCATGCCTGGCTATGATATGGTCTGGAGGCAAGTGGTTTTGCAAGAATACAAACTGAGTGGCAAGTAGGCTATTGATGAGCAGTGTTGTTTGATGACACTATTGACAACTCGAGTCACTTCCGTGATGATTGGGAGGGAACTATTAGTGCAGTAGTGGTTAGGTTTATCTTTTTTTATGAATATGTCATATCTGAAATTTTTTCAAGATATCACCTGGAAAACTGTGTCATTGATTGGTATCTCTAGTGCATTGGTCTTCAGGTGTACAACAGGATGTTGCTTTATCCATATCATTTTAAAGTTGAGAATACCTATCAAGGTGGTACACAATATGTACTAGCTAGCAGTAGGTATTTGATACAGCAGTACTTTAAAATTACAATGGGCAATTAGGGATGGGCAACAAATGTTGGTCTTGCCAGTGACACACATATTCATGAACAATTTTTTTTAAAAATGAGAACTGTTGAACTTAGAGCAGCCTTAGGTCTGGCAGAACTACAGTGGAATTGTTTGGGGTCGTCCAGCACTTTAGAAACAGATTGTGGGGTTCCGCAAAACTGTGGAGACAGAACCCAGTCTTTGGGAGTAGATTGTGGTGTTTGGCTCAATAATGGGTTACAAATGTCTGTAGCAGTTGAGGAGGGGAGGTGGCAAGGGAGCCTGGCAGCACTCTCCTGGGTCTTGCAGGAAGGATTTGTAACTTCCTAAGGAAAACTCTGTAAATATTGATTTTCCTACTTTACGATTATCTCCTGGGTGTGTATCATTTCCAGGTTCTAACTCTCTCTCTTTCTCATATACATTGCTGTTAGTCATCACAATGTTTTTATTAAAAGCAAAAAACTGCAGATGCTGGAAATCCAAAACAAAAATAAAAATACCTGGAAAAACTCAGCAGGTCTGGCAGCATCTGCGGAGAGGAACACAGTTAACGTTTCAAGTCCGTATGACTCTTCAACAGAACAAAGTAAAAATAGAAAAATAGAAAAGAGGTGAAATATAAGCTGGTTTAATGGGGGGGCGGTGGGACAGGTAGAGCTGGATTGAGGGCCAGTGATAGGTGGAGATAGCCAAAAGATGTCATAGACAAAAGGACAAAGAGGTGTTGAAGGTGGTGATATTATCTAAGGAATGTGCTAAATAAGGGTAGCAAGCAGGACAAGCAAGGTACAGATAGCCCTAGTGGGGGTGGGGTGGGGTGAAGGGAAGGGATCGAAATAGGCTAAAAGGTACAGATAAAACAATGGATGGAAATAAATTTTAAAATAATGGAAATAGGTGGGAAAAGAAAAATCTATATAAATTATTGGAAAAAAAGGGGGGGATCGGAAAGGGGGTGGGGATGGAAGAGAGAACTTATCATAATTTATTTATCATAATTTTAATTCATTCATCGGATGTGGGCATCGCTGGCTAGTACAGCATTTATTGCCCATCCCTAATTGCCCTTGAGAAGGTGGTGTTGAGCTGCCTTCTTGAACTGCTGCAGTCCATGTGGTGTAGGCACACCCACGGTACTGTTAGAGAGGGAGTTCCAGGATTTTGATACAGCGACAGTGAAGGAATGGCAATATATTTCTAAATAAGGATGGTGCGTGGCCTGGAGGGAAGTTCCAGGTGGTGCTGTTCCTGTGCATATTCTGCCCTTGCTCTTATAGATGGTAGCGGTCCTGGGTTTGGAAGGTGCGGCCTAAGGAGAATTGGTGAGTTCCTGCAGTTCATCTTGTAGGTGGTACACACTGCTGCCATTGTGCGTTGGTGGGGAGGGAATGAATGTTTGTGGATGGCATGCCAATCAAGCAGGTTGCTTTGCCCCTGGATGTTGTCGAGCTTCTTGAGTGTTGATGGAGCTGCACTCATCCAGGCAAGTGGAGAGTCATTTTCCTTCAACAATGTGTTTACTGTCTTTACTCCTCTTTCAGCCTCTCCATTAGTTTCTGGGTATCTGGGTGAACTAGTTGTGTGGACAAATCCATAGGCTTCTGTGAACTGCCTAAAACAACTGTTTACAAACTGTGAGCTATTGTCTGAAATGACTAGTACTGAAATGCCACATGTGTCAAAAATTTGTTTTAGTAATTTAATGATAGCTTCTGAGATGGGACTATGAAGACGTTTGACCTCAATCCATATGAAGTAATAGTCAACAGCTATAAGCTCGAAAAGATCCATTCTGAGATTCTGAGTGAGAGCAAACATGCGCGAGAGAGAGAAAGCGCGTACACAGAGAGAAAAAACAACACACGCAAGAGAGAAGGAGATAACACACACGTGTGAGAGAGAGATCGCATATGCACGAGATCAAGAGATCCAGAGCAAGAGAGAGCGAGAGGGTGAGCGCATGAGTGAGCAGCACCGGAGAGAGATAGAAAGCACGTGTGAGAGAGATGGCACACGCGAGAGAGATGGCACGCGAAAGAGAGAGAGAGAGATGGCACGCGAAAGAGAGAGAGAGAGAGATGACGTGCGAAAGAGAGAGATGGCGCATGTGTGAGAGAAAGAAATGGTGTGTACAAGAGAGAAAGAGAACATGTGCTAGAGCGAGAAGGGGCGCACGCCAGAGAGAGAAGGGGCGCACGCAAAGAGAGAGAAGGGGCGCACGCAAAGAGAGAGAAGGGGCGCACGCAAAGAGAGAGAAGCGGCGCACGCAAAGAGAGAGAAGGGGCGCACGCAAAGAGAGAGAAGGGGCGCACGCAAAGAGAGAGAAGGGACGCACGCAAAGAGAGAGAAGGGGCGCACGCAAAGAGAGAGAAGGGGCGCACGCAAAGAGAGAAAAGGGGCGCACGCAAAGAGAGAGAAGCGGCGCACGCAAAGAGAGAGAAGCGGCGCACGCAAAGAGAGAGAAGCGGCGCACGCAAAGAGAGAGAAGCGGCGCACGCAAAGAGAGAGAAGCGGCGCACGCCAGAGAGAGAAGGGGCGCACGCAAGAGAGAGAAGGGGCGCACGCAAGAGAGAGAAGGGGCGCACGCCAGAGAGAGAAGGGGCGCACGCCAGAGAGAGAAGGGGCGCACGCAAGAGAGAGAAGGGGCGCACGCAAGAGAGAGAAGGGGCGCACGCAAGAGAGAGAAGGGGCGCACGCAAGAGAGAGAAGGGGCGCACGCAAGAGAGAGAAGGGGCGCACGCAAGAGAAGGGGCGCACGCAAGAGAGAGAAGGGGCGCACGTAAAGAGAAGGGGCGCACGCAAGAGAGAGAAGGGGCGCACGCAAGAGAGAGAAGGGGCGCACGCAAGAGAGAGAAGGGGCGCACGCGAGAGAGAAGGGGCGCACGCACAAGAAGGGGTGCACGCAAGGGAGAGAAGGGGTGCACGCAAGAGAGAGAAGGGGCACACGCAAAGAGAAGGGGCGCACGCAGAGAGAAGGGGCGCACGCAGAGAGAAGGGGCGCACGCAAGAGAGAGGGGGCGTGCGTGAGAGAGGGGGCGTGCCTGACAGAGGGGGCGTGCGTGAAAGGGGGCGCGCAAGAGAGAGTGGGTGCGTGCATGCGAGAGAGAATGAAGGCATGCACTCACGAGAGAGACAGGGACCGCATGCGAAAGATAGAGGGCGTGCACGCGTGAGAGAAAGAGGGCAAACACGTGAGGGAGAGGTTGTGCGCACGAGAGACAGAGGTGGCGTGTGTGAGAGAGAGGGAGGGGCACACGCGAGAGAGAGAGGGGGCGTGCGTGAGAGAGAGGGGGTACATGCGAGAGAGAGGGGTGCATGCGCAAGAGTGAGGAGAAGGCATGCGTGCAAGAGCGAGGAGAGGGCATGCGCACAAGAGCTAGACAAGAGCACACGTGAGAGCAAGAGAGGGCATGCGCATGGGAGAGAGGCGCGCGCACAAAAACGAGGGCGCACGAGAGCGAGGGCGCGTGCAAGTGCAAGAGAGGCCGCGAAAGAGGGGGCACATGCGCAAGAGCGAGAAAGAGGGTGCGTGTGAGAGGGCACATGCGAGAGGGTGTGTACAAGAGAGCGAGAGCGAGAGCACACGCACGCGAGAGTGAGAGAGGACGCGCATGTGAGGGCGAGAGAGGGCGTACGAGAGCGAGAGAATGCACGAGAGCAAGAGCGAAAGCAAGAGCGAGAGAGAGGACGCACATGTGAGGGCGACAGAGGGTGTGCAAGAGCGAGAGAGAGGGCACATGAGTGCGAAAGAATGCACGAGAGCAAGAGCGAAAGCAAGAGTAAGAGAGACACGTGCACAAGAGTGAGAGAGAGGGCACACACGTCAGAGTAAGAGGGCACGTGCGTGCGAGGGCAATTGGGCGCGTGCGAGAACAGAAGGGGGATGCGCACCCAAGAGAGGGCGCATGAGAGCGAGAGAGAGGTGGCGTGAGAATGAGAGGGCGCGTGAGGGCGGGAGCAAGAGGGGGCACGTGCGAGAGCAAGAGGGGACACGCATGCAAGAGCAACAAAGGGGGTGCGCATTCAAGAGGGAGACAGGCTGCAGGCGAGAGAGGGGCTGCAGGCGCGAGAGAGGGACGGAGAGGGGCTGCAGGCGCGAGAGAGGGACGGAGAGGGGCTGCAGGCGCGAGAGAGGGACGGAGAGGGGCTGCAGGCGCGAGAGAGGGACGGAGAGGGGCTGCAGGCGTGAGAGAGCGACGGAGAGGGGCTGCAGGCGCGAGAGAGCGACGGAGAGGGGCTGAAGGCATGAGAGAGCGACGGAGAGGGGCTGCAGGCATGAGAGAGCGACGGAGAGGGGGCGGGCGAGAGAGCGACGGAGAGGGGGCGCGCGAGAGAGCGACGGAGAGGCGCTGCAGGCGCGAGAACGACGGAGAGGGGCTGCAGGCGCGAGAACGACGGAGAGGGGGCGGGCGAGAGAGCGATGGAGAGGGGGCGCGCGAGAGAGCGTCGGAGAGGGGACGCGCGAGAGAGAGGGCATGTATATGAGAGCGAGAGAGGGTGTGTTGTGAGAGGGGCACCAACAAGAGCAAGAGAGACACCACATGTGAGAGGGCACTAGGTTACGTGAGAGAGAGCATGCGTGTGAAAGAGGGGTCGCACGCGCATGAGAGGGGACGTACGCCCACAAGAGGAGGCGTGTGCGCATGAGAGTGGGGGCCGCACGCGCATGAGAGAGAGATGGAGCGCAAGAGAGGAGGTGCCAGGGCACGCACACGAGAGCGAGAGTGTGAGGGTGTACGCACAAGTGTGCGAGAGGGCGTGCATGGGAGTGAGGTAGAGGGGGCGCGCGTGAGGGCGAGATATAGGCCGCGCGTGAGAGTGTGCGTGAGAACACGCGCCAGAGTGGGTGAGAGAGAGCGAGCCCAAGTGCGTGAGAACGAGCCCATGCATGAGAGAGACCAAGTGTGTCAGTGTGTGCGAGGGAGCAAACGAGCTTGTGTGAGTGCGAGAATGAGAGGGGAGCACAAGTATTTATGTCTAAGACAGAGTGCGAGTGTGTCTGTGGGAGAGAGAGAGAGAGAGCACGAATATGTGTGTGAGAGAGGAAGGAGAAGGTGGTATTGGAAAGAGAAGGTGGCCTCTCATGGTGAGAGAGAAAGGCAGGGTGGGTGCGGGCAACAGGCAAAATTGCTCACTTTCATACTTTCAGCTTACTTCATTTATTTATGTATATGATTTCCCAACCCTTTTTTTAATCTTTATTTTTCCTCCTAAAACTCTCCTTCTGAGCCTGGCTTTCAAGCTTACAAACTTCTGCTGGGACAAAATAACTAAACAAAAAAGAAAAAAAATGTTAAATGCTTTCCAATGGCTGTCTTCCTCTTTTCTATTCATCCAATAAATTATTTTTGGAGGAAGTTTTAAAGTAGACAGATCTGGAGTAGAGGGAGAAAAAACATTGTAGGGGTAATCCAGATTTTTCCATTTCCCTTAGATTTTTCAGTAAACGTTTCTGCTATAAACATTTTTGGCTGTTGTGGTGCATGTATTTTCTTTTTACAAGATGTTTTGATGTGCAGGAAAGTTTGGGAGTCCAGTCAATCCAGAAAAGCCTGACCTTCCAGGCCTTGAATTTGCTTTAATAGCAGCCACTGGAGGACGACGACAGTGTGGGCAAATGAAGGAAAGCTGTTTAATTATTGTTGGCTTCTTGGCCATCTGCCCAGCACCAAGTCTCTTGTTTCTTTCAAATCCTTTAATGGAGGCGTAGACTGAGTTTGCAAATTCCTGCCTCAAGAACCGATTGGTTTCTAACTTAAATCTTCAGATCTATTGAGCCCTTGAAAACCAAAAAGTAGCCCCCAAAAATCAAAAACTAGCCCTCAAGAACACATCAAAAAGAGCCCTCAAAAGAAAAAGTATGTTGACCGTGCTTCCTTTTGATACAAGACTGTGGCACCGGGTCAATCAACTGGTCGCGTAACCCAAGCAAATGAGATTACATATTTTTTTTCATTCCCTTAACTTCAAGACGGCTTATTTTTATTTATTGAAAAATGAAGAAAAATAAAACCCTAAAACATTCTTTGTCTTTAAAAATATATCTAGCAATTTCAACATTCAGGAGTCCTGCCATGCATGCCTTTTTTCTGCTAGATTGCTCTTAGACATCAAAGAGTGAACCATCCCAGGGAAGCTCCAGTGAAATGATTCATATTCTTAACTTCAAATTGGCCTCCAAGCTGATCTGAGACTACCCATTCCAGAAAATAAATGCTACCAGTTGCATATGCTACAGAACTTTATCTATACATCTGTACACACACCTGTAAACTATATAAGGAAACTGAAGATAGGATGCTGATTAAAGAACACTGCAGATTGGTTCAGTCAATTCATCAGTCTACCCTCTAATCCTTCAATACACCATCCACCATCCTGTCTTTCAATCCCAATAATACAAATGAAAATCATGGGCAGAATTTTCCCAGAATTGCACGAAGTGCGGTGGTGGGTAAAATAGAGTCCTACCCGCCAATCAAAAAGACGGGTTTTCACGCCGTATCTTCCTGAGCCCGCCTCATTATATATTCACTCCCGTGAAACACGCCATTTCCATGGCGGGCGAGCTCTCATTCGCCCGCTCGTCATCACTCCTCTGTTGCATCATGCCAGCTGCCATCTTTAAAAGGCAGCCGCCAGCAAAGCGCTCATTGCCACCAGCTCGCCACGGCTGCCTGGGAGACATGGCCAGCAAAGACAAAAAGATTCCAGCCCCCCGCTTCAACAACGGGTCCCTCGAGTGACTGCTGGATGCCATGGAGGCCCGCCAGGATGTGCTCTATCCCCGCTCTGGCCACTGGACGGGTAGCAATTTCACCAACCCAGCTTGGGAGGCGGCGGCAGTGGCGGTCAGCGCAAATGCCCTGCAGAGGAGGACAGCCACCCAGTGCCGCAAAAGGATGAATTATCTCCTCTGTTCTGCCAGGGTAAGTCACTCTTTTCATCACTCCCAACTCACACACTCAAAAACCCATCACACATCCATCGGGCCCTCACTCACTGCCAGTGCAAGGAACATCACCAATCACTTTTTCACACACACACCATCATTGTCCTCATCCCGAACATGGGACCACTCATCACCCACACAGGCCAGGTACACTTATCATCTGGCCCGGCAGGCGTCCTGATACACTCTCCCCATCTCTATCCATATAGGACAAACTGGCTCACAACAGGAGGGAAAGGTCGCAGACAGGTGGAGGGAAGCCGGAATTCAAAGTTCTGACAGAATTCGAAAACAGAGCCATCCAGCTGACGGTGAGGTCGGCACTGCTCTACCAAGTGAGGATCCAGCAGTGCAACATCCATCAGACAACCATGCTGTGAGTGATGTGCCCTGTTTCACAGGCCACTGCCATGCACTTACTTTCTCCCCTTGCTTTCGCAGACACATCTGCCGAACAGCTGACAGAGTCCATGACCCAGGGCCTCTAATCAAGCTCCAAAGAAACCTCTTAAGAGGAATCTGAAGGCACCCTCCCTGAAGTCCCGTCACAGCGCTCACCCACACCCTCCACCTAGCTTTAGAGTAGCCTCGGGATCACAACTTGGTGAGCACATCACACTTTCTGATCCACAGCAGGCAGAGGCAGGGACTCCCCAAGTCCCCAGCACTCGGAGAACTGCTGGAGGCAGAACGTTGCTAAGTCCAAGTCAGATGACAAGCCTCTGGACTCGGTCATGTCACAGTTGCTGGAGCTGCAAAGGCAAACTAGGGAACATCAGGAAGGGATGTCCACTGCACTCCTCAGATTGCAAGGCATGATGGAGGAGTCCATCCATCTTCTGGCTGAGATAATGGTGCTGGTATTGCAACGCACCGAGGTCAACACTGGCAGGATGGCTGCCATGGAGACCTTGGTCCAGGACGTCACTCCTGCAGTGTTGCGCAGGCTTACCTCCATCGCTAATGCCATAGTTGGGCTCCAACAGTGTGTACGCGAGAGGGGTGCTAGGCCGCTCGATCTCACTCCAGCTAGCCCTTCTGCTTACGGAGTCAGCCGGGGCCCTCAGGCACCCATAGGGAGGAGGATCAGCAGGTGCAGGCTCCGGGGCCATCCACCCAGGTGACTCTGGGAGTGACCGGCCCATCTGACTCCCCTCTTCCTGTGACCTCCACAGGTCCAGCTTCACAGGCCGAGGAGGGTGTCACTGTCACACAGCAGGACCCTGAAAGCAGGCTGTGGCCCTCCAAAGGACACCCGCCAAAGTCATCACAGGCAGGGCATCACAGTCAGCAGGCTGCCTCCACCTCTGCTGTAGATGCCTGGGGAGCACCAAGACATAGTGGCAGGGTTAGGAAAGTTAAGTAAAAGTAGTTACACAGCCTGACCATGGTGTTGATCACTTGTAGACAGTGTTCTTGTCACTCAGATGTGAAACCTTTCTGCACAAGATAAAGGCAGGTGTCTCAGTCAAGGGCCTCTTCCCTGTGCTCTGTGTGGCCTTCAGGCCACAGTGATGGTCCAGCCTCACACTCCCTGGAAACATTACTGATGCCTGCACCTCAGCAGTGCTGGTCATTGCTGCCAGAATATAGTGGGCAGGCGCCACAGAGTTCTCTCATACTCTCTGTGTGCTCTCAGCAACTTTAAGCTGGGGCTGGCCCCCATCACCCAGCATGTGTGGCCTGTGATGCTGTGCACCAGCTCCTGAAGGGTTGAGGTGCTGAAGGCGGACACAGCATTAGATGCATCTAAAGTTTCATGACTGCGTCTCTGAGATGACCCTGATCATGGAGCGCAAGCGAGCAGCCCTCGGCCAGACCGGAGTCAGACATTCTCAGAGGCTATGTGAAGATCTACGGAGTGTCCTCACTGCATGTTGTCATCATCCTCCTGCGATCGAGCGACTATTAGGGACTCCACTACATCTCCATGACAGGAGCATTCTCAGAGGGTACCGGCGCTACGATAAACCAGGCTGGAGTCAAACATTCACATTGTAATGTGAGGATCTACAGGTCACCTCACTGCATGTTGGCATCATCCTCCACAAATCTGGCAGCTACGAGGGTCTCCCGAGTGCGCCTGCTGTCTAGCCAGTGTGAGAGCCTCATCCCTGTCGTCGTTACCACCGAGGATCCACTCACCCTCATCCCCGTCGGCGCCCTCCTCATCAGAGGAAACGTGCAGCTCCTCCACCTCCTCCTCAGCCAGCTCCTCACCCTTTTGCAGTGCTAGATTGTAAAGGGCACAGCAGACGACGACGATGCGTGACAGCCTCTGCGACTGTATTGCAGGGCTCCACCAGACTGGTCCATGCACCAGAACCACATCTCCAGCATCCAGATGGTCTGCTCCACCAAGTTGTGAGCTGCTGCATGAGCCTCATTATAGCGCCACTCTGCTGCAGTCTGAGGCCGCTGCACGGGTGTCATCAGCCACGGCCTCTGCGGTTAGCCCTTGTCCCCAAGGAGCCAACCCTGCAGCCTCTGTGGACCCTGGAAGACTGCAGGGATCTGAGAGTGACTCAAAATGTAGGCATCGTGCACACTCCCTGGAAACCGTGCGTATACCTGCAGGATGCATTTCTGTTGGTCGCATACCAGCTGACGTTCAGTGAGTGGAAGCTTTTGCGGTTGATGAAGTCCACCGAGTGTAGCGACGGAGACCTGAGCACCACATGAGTGCAGTCAATCGCACCCTGCACCTGTGGGAGTCCTGAGATCAGGGCGAATCCAATGGCCCTTGCATCTTGGCTGTCCTAGTCCTGGGCGAAATGCACAAAGTTGTGAGCCATGGAGAAGATTGCATCCGTGACCTCATGGATGCATTTGTGGATGGCGGATTGTGAAATCCCACAGAGGTCACCTGTAGAGCCCTGAAAGGAGCCGCTGACATAGAAATTGAGCGCCACGGTCACTTTCACAGCCACCAGCAGTGGATGCCCTCCATGTCCCCTTAGTGCCAAGTTCTGCAGTAAGTGGCAGATGTGAGCCACCAGGTCCCTAGACATGTGCAGTTGTCAACGACACTGGTTCTCAGTCATCTGCAGGAATGGCAGGTGGCGTCCATAAACCCTGGGTGGTGCTGACCAGCCACGGCTCGCCATCGCTCCTGGGTAGCGTGTGCGGGAGCCCCTGCTGGCCCTTCTTCATGAGGGTGCTGCCCCTGCCTTTACACTGCCAGGTGCCTCAGTCGCGCTCTCCACTGTCTTCTACAGTATCTGTAGGCCATCAGGCATACAGCTAGGTCACCAGGATCCATGATCCTAACGTAGTCCTCCTGCAGAGCCTTTCAGAGCCTCATGTAAGCACTCTCCCACGCACGTGGATCCCTCACGTTTCACACTCGTCTCAATATTTGGAGTATTTTGATTGCTGCGTGCTGAGATTCACTTTCAGTTGTCCGTCTGAGCTGACCTGCATTTCTGCTCACCCACTAATCACATTCTTATGCAGCACATGATGTCCCCCAACATGACTTTCATTTCACTTTCGATTTGGACAGCATGGTGCTAATTTGGTTTGACTCTCACTCTCCCATCCTTTACCCTCCCCCAGTCACCCACTTCCTTTCCCCCATCATAGTTGACCCCCTCGACATCATACTCCACCTTCCCTCCATTACATACCAGTCCCAATCCTTTTCCTTCGGAGCTGTCCAGGTGAACGTGCACGTTTCTTTCCTTCCCAAAAATCCAACCCCCATCCACATTCACCTCCCAAACCTCGTCCTTCCCACCCCCAGAGTCCATGTCTGCCCTTGGGTCCCACACCAACCACCCTCGCCATCCTTCTATCGCTACCATCAAACCCTCACTCTCCCACCCTACCACCTAACTCTGCCCTCGACCATTTTCACCCTTCCTCCATACCACACCCACCCTCAGTTTACTCCCCAGGAGGCAGACATGGACCTATCCGACCCCTCCCATGCACATTCACCTGCATGTCCCCCCTCTGCATGCACCCCTTTACCCCCCACCCCCCAGTCCTCCCACCTCCTCCCCCTCTGCACCCCTTCCCTCCCAGACCTCCCACCACCACCCCCCCCCCCCCCCCTCCCACCCTCCCCCTCCCCCCCTCACCGGACTCCTCCCACTACTGCTTAGTCCCTTCCCATCCTGAGCCCTTCCTCTGGCCTTACCTCTTCCTCCAGTCTCACTGCTTCCTCCAGTCTTACTCCTACCCCCTTACTGACTCGTTCCTCCACTCTTAATTCCCATAGACTTTAATTTGATTGCATCGGTCCTGCAGCCCTGTACCACCGTGAATCTTGTCTTCTCATGTCCTGTCATTTTCACTGCAACTGTTTTTGAACCTTTCCACTCCCCAGTTTGGCTGCTGGGCATATTAAAATTCATAGACGTTTCATCCATGTTGCCAATGTGACTTAACGTGTACTAATGTTTTTGCCACTGTCTGTTGATGAACTGTTGGAAACTGGTTATTTTGGCATTGAAGTCTTTTGGGTGTGACTGAGTGACCTCGGTCTTCTGCCACAACACTAGACTGTTTCGTTCCATAAAGCACTTACACCAACTAGCTGATGGTTTGAAATTTTTACTTGACGCCGGCTCTGATTTGGCCCATTTAGTACTGAACTTCTGGTGATGATGTAACCATTCAGACAACTTTCAAGGGCCCATTCTGATACATGCTACTCAAGATCACTGGCTGATCCCTGTTCTGATGACGCATTTGCTCTTGGGCATCTTCTTCAGGGCAGGTTCCTCCTTCCGTTCTCGCATCAGTTTTTCATCAATATGGAATTTCCTCGCTGCATCACAGTTATTTGACGAGTTAGCAAGCGTTACAATTTTTAGCTTGAAAGCAGCTTCATAATTCACTCTTTTTGCCTGTGGACCCATTTCTTTTTGTCACTCGCCGTGCCATGCGCAGTCTGCTCTGAGTAGAGATGTCTTAAACTCCCGTGCATCTTCTTCACAACACAGCCCATATTGCCTGCTTAATCCCATGTGTCAGTTTACAATATAAACTAAGTAAAACGTGCATTTCTGGAGTGAAAAATTGAGGCCTGGAATATTACATTATGAGCACTGCACTTCATAGATGAAAAATAGCAGTAAATTTATATGCTGAGTGTATACAAAAACATGATATTTAGCACTGAAAAAATTGGGTCATCTTATATGCCAGTATTAGTATGGATATTTCAACACAAATGTGCTCCTCGTCTTAAGTTGCCGTACCATTTACCCCTAAAAAACGGCAAGTGGTATTAGCCTTACCCTTATTTTGGCAGCAAAATCTGGTCAGACAACCTGGCCTTTCTTCTTCAGATCTTAAAAGTCCCGACGTGCATTAAAATTTTTACATCAAGATTTTTAATGCTATTGGTCAGTCATCTATGCAGGATTTTTCATCATGCTCAGGCACAACTCTGTGCACCTGGCAGACTCTCACACGGTTGAACATCTATGGACAACAATAATTTCCCCCAGTGGTTTAATGGATAAATTCCCTGCATTATGGGTAAAGTACTGAACAATATAGACTAGAATGTTCCAGGTTTTACCCTTGTGTCTGCGCTAAATTAGCCACCTTAATCCAGGCAACAACTGAGGCACTACAATTGACCTTGGGATAGGAAAAAAGAAAATAAAGTCAGCCACTATTTCCATCCCTAATTGGTATCATATTTGCCCTTTTGGTAAGAGCATGGATGAAAGGGTTTGTTGAGGATACGATCAGGTTTAGTGATCAGATATCCTGTTTACACTAAGGGCTGAATTTTCATCTTCGAGAGGATAACTGAAGTTGGGAGACTTTGTGACTTGACAAAAAGTGCCCCATCGGACCTAATTTTGGCTTGGGGAGTTTGGTGGATGGCGGGGGCAGGCCGCGGTGTGCGAGTGTGGGATGAAGTCGGGCATACTGCCTTGGAAGCGTTTCTGAGGCAGCCACATGGGCTGCCAAGTTCCGTTTAAAAGCCTGCCTTGGTTCACTATGACTCTATCCCAGTTGTTTGCTTATATTTTAGGCCCTCTAACCCTCAAGCAGTCCCTATGACACCTCTATGCCAACTCATGCCCCCCACCCACCCCCAATGGCCCCAACTCATGTTATTGCTATACATATTCACCCAGTATACACTCTCCACAGAACAATGAATCCTATAGTAACAATAGCAATGCATAATGAGGCTTGGCTAAGAACCCATGCTCCCACAAAATAATTAACTTTGTTGACACGGGTGTTGGGAAGTGAAAATTTTGCCTGATTGATAGTTTTATGATGTTATAATAAGCCATATACAGAAAGCATTTTCCCCATATACATATATTAACTTGTGTAGGTCATGGCTCTGTTGTAGCACTCTCACCTCTTGAGTCAGAAGGTTTAGGGTTCAAGTCCCATTCCAGAGACTTGAGCAGAAAAATCTAGGCTGACACTCCAGTGCAGTACTGAGGGAGCACTGCATGACAGAGTTGCTGTCTTTCTGATGAGACATTAAACCAAGGCTCCTTCTGCCTCTCAGGTGGATATAAAAGATCCCATGGCACTATTTCAAAAAACAGCAGGCAAATGATCCCCAGTAACCTGTCCAAAATTTACCCCTCAATCCACATCACAAAAAACAGATTATGTGGTCAATAACACATTGCTGTTTGTGGGATCTTACTGTGCACAAATTGGCTGTCCTGTTTCCTGCATTACGACAGTGACTACACTTCAAAACATTTAACTGGCTGTAAAGCACCTGGAATTGAGAAAGGTCTTATATTAATGCAAGTTTTGAAAAATATTTTTGACTTCCATCCACCTGTAAAAACAAAAGTGAGGGAAAACTTTTGAAACAAGGGTAAACTTGCCCTCCCCCATTCCACAAAATATCTTTGAAGAGAGACACATAGAAAGAAAAATATAGAATGTCATCAGCAGATAGTTACAGAAGACAGACTTTAATTTCTACCCGTAAGCAAATCTATGGAACATCAGTTGTTAATGCAGTCCTTGTTCACAACGATCCCATTCGGTAAAGAATATGCAAGTTAGTTAACAGCACTTACATTTGGAAATATCCCTCCTTTCTTCACGTTCTTTGGGTGATCGAACTGAACATGGTCGAGCATTAGGTACAAGGAAACGATCACCACGCAGAATATGGCACTTCCAAATATAGTGAATTGCCTGCTCAGTCTCATTTTTTAATGTCTTTTTATACATTTAAAGACATAAGAACATCGACGACATTTGTATAGTGGTGCTATTTTAATATTTCCGAACGGTGGTGTACAAAGTTCCTCCCGAAAGGGTACGCAGAATGAATTGCATCATTAGAGTAACCAGCAAACACAGGAAGCAAATGTTTTCCTGTCACATGCACCAAGTGCAGAACCATACAAAAACCCCAGTCGGTTTTCAAACACGCCTCCCCAGAAAGCTCCACTGCCAAGAACAACTTTGCCGTATCGTAAGATCGCTGCTGTCACTCTCAACACACAAATCCTGAATAAAATGTAATATCTTAAGAAGAAAAAAGGCAAGAGTCAGATAGTGGAGTTGAGCAGTAAGCAAGTTACGTGGAGACAGATGTTGGAAACAAGAGTTGAGAAAAACAGCAGCTCCACCAGGTGCACAACAACCTGTATTTCCACTTCTTGGCGTTTCTAAGGCAAACGTGTACTCCCAGAGTAACTGGTTTCACACGTCCGTTTTCACCTCCGCCTTATGTAATTCTATAACATGTTCAGATTTCAAAATAGGCCACGCGTTACAATAAACATTAGTTTGTTTTGCAAGTTGCGGTCTTCGGTAAATTGAAAGACAGCTGGTGGCAATAAATTATTGCCTATTTTGTCATCCTTTCATCAAAATACTTAATCTCGCCGACCTTTGCTCCGCAAATATTTTTCGTTTCTGTGTCCTTTTGTCCAGTCTCTCAAGCGTTAATCGATTTCAGTACGACTCGAATTGTTTTGGCAAATCAGCCACCCTGCTGAATGTGCAGTTTCTGGTCAGTAAACTCCTTCCTCGCAGCCTGATATCAACACTCGGTCACCCCACCGCTCTAAATGAACTCAGCAAACGATAACCATCCGAAAACTTAATCTTCTTCCTTGTCAGACGAATGTCGTTTTTCAAATCTGAGCACAACCGTTCCACTTCCTCCTCATCAAGGATGTAATAAGCTTTTTAAAAATTGTGTACAGTATATCGTATTTTTCTAAATGAAAATATTTGGGTACACATTTGTTAGTTGCTTTGTCAATAAACGTGTGTTGTTATGTCGGAGCAAAACATCAGAAATTAGCTAGTTCCGAGAGGCACAAAAACGTGAAACCCTACAGCTTCCTCCACTCGGAACCAAAAGCTTCGTGTTACCCTTCCCTCCAGCCCACAATAAGTGCTAGTCCAGTAAGCCACCGAGCTCCGGAGGCTCGTTTGCGTACGTTTAAACTCGATGGGTAACGTTGGTATATTTTATTCACAATTTTTTAGAAATGTGTGTGTTGTGAATTTGCTCCGGTCTTCCCTCTCCTCATCCTCATTTTTAAAAAAAATTTTATCCGTTACTGTTGTCCGCTCGAGCCACAATCGAAACTCCGCCTCGCGTGATGGCTCAGTCACGTGGCTTGAAATGATGGCGCGCATGCGGCAATTTTCAGCTATGATTGTGAGTATTGCGGTGCAGCTCAACAGGAACGGGAAAAAAACCGGTCGCAAATTCGTCTTTCGATCTACATATTGGCAAAATAAATAGAGGGAGTAGCATTACTGGCTATTTAGGGAGGGGGAGGGAGTGGAAACAGTATTCGTGTTGGTGGTATGTAGCAAAAAAGAAAAGATGCTCGAAGAAGTCGAAATCAGGCAGTTTCGGTGGAGAGAGTAGGGCAGTTATATGGACAGGAGGTCCATCTTTCCTACCTTTTTTATTCTTTCATGGAACGTTGGCCTTGCTGCCTATCCCTAATTGTCATTGCACTGAGTGGTTTACGAGACCATTTCAGAGGGTAGTTAAGGGTCAGTCACAGTACTGTAAATCTGGAGCTATATGCAGGCCAGACCAGGTGTGGATGGCAGATTTCCTTCCCTAGAGGACATTAGTAAACTGATGATAGATTCATGGTCACCATTACTGAGACTAACTTTCAATTCCAGATTTTATTAATTGATTTTAGTCTATGCCTCTGGGTTACTAGTCTAGTGACAATACCACTACACCACTGTCTTTCCTCATCTAAATGCTGCACCTTGGCAAGATTATCTGCAGATAGTAACAAAGACCAAAGGCTCTTAATAGGAATGTTAATGTCAAAATTTGACACCAAGTCAAAAATGATTAGAATAAAAGCAAAATAATGTGGATACTGGAGATCAGAAATAAAAACAGAACGTGCTGGAAAAATCAGCAGGCCTGACAATATCTGTGGAGAGAGAAACAGTAAACTGGTGAAATTCCAAAGAAGAGTCATATTGGACTTGAAATATTAATCTGTTTCTCTCTCCACAAATGATTAAAAGTTTGGTCAAAGAGGTGGGTTATAATGAATGTTAAAGGAGGATAGAGAGGTTCAGGGAGGGAATTCCAGAGCTCAAGGCCCTGGCAGCTGAAGGCACAGCCCCCAGTGGTGGGATGATTAAAAGCAGGATACTGAAGTGGCCAGAGTTTGTGGAGCAAAGATATTTTAGAGGGTTAAGACCAAAGGAGACTACAGAAATAGGGAGATGCAAGGCCATGGAGGGATTTGAAACAAGGATGCAAATTTTAAAATCAAGGTATTGCTTAACTGGGAGCCAGTGTAGGTCAGTGGGCATAGGGGTGATGGGCAAATGGAGCTTTGAGAGAGTTAGGACAGGGGTAGCAAAGTATTGAATGAGCTTAAGTTTGTACAAAGACGGAAGGACAGCCAGGTGTGCATTGAAATAGTCAAAGCTAGGGATAACAATGGCATGGATGAGGGTTTCAGCAGCAGATGAGCTAATGCAGGGGTGGAGTCAAAGTGTTATGCAGATAGAAATAGGCAGTCGTAGTATGTTTGAATATCAAATAGTTGCCAGGGAGAGGAGTATTGGAACAGGAATAAGTCAGTTAGCCCCTCAAGTCTATTCCACTGCTTAGTGAGATCATGGCTGATCTTTGACCTAATTCACATAACTGTCTTTGCTCCATAAGCCTTAATATCTTTGGTAACAAAAAATGTCAGTCTCAGATTTAAAATTAACAATTGACCCAGCATCAAATGCTATTTGCAGAAGAGAGCTCAAAACTTCTAGCATCCTTTGCAAGTAAATGTTTTTCCTAACTTCACTCCCATAAGGCTTGGCTGTAATTTTTAGGCTACATCCCCCACTCCTAATTTCCCCAACTGGTGAGAATAGCTTTCATCTTTCTACCTTTCAGTCCCCTTAATACCTTAAATTTTAATCAAATTTTCTAAATTCCAGGGATACATGTCTTGCAGCCAAGGTTTCATTCTGCCAGATCTACTCTTCACTCCCTCCTTAGGCCAATATAGCTTTCCAAAGGTACCCAGAGCTGAACAGTCATCCAGATGTGGCTTTGTATAGCTGAAGTGTAACTTCTGCCCCCTTGTATTCTAGTCCTCTAGATATTAAGGCCAGTATTCCATTAGTTCTTTTTTTTGTACCTGTTCCTGGCATTTTAATGATCTATGTATGTGCACCCTTAATTTTCTTTGGACCTATACTAAGTCTAGCTTTTCACCATTTGGTAAATACTCTGGTCTATCCTTGTTATGTCCAAGTGTGAGATTTAACAGTTTCCTATATTGAAATGCATTTGTCCATTCACTGAATTTATGAATACCTCTTTGTATATGTATGCTTCCAACTACATAGATTATAATGCCGCCTATTTTCAACAACAAACTTGCATATGTGGCTCTGTATCCTGCTATTTAAGTGATTAATAAATATGATGAAAAATAGAAACCCCACTACAGAACCACTATTCCGTTAGCACAGTGGGATGACATTGTTGGCTAGGGGACAGAGTTTTTGATGGGGAATCAAAGACAATGGCTTTGGTCTTCCCATTATTTTGTTGGAGGAAATTTCTATTCATCCAATACTTGGATCTGACCTGTCCAATTTTCCTCTATGCACTGCTTCCAGGAAATCCATTATGCTCCATAAAGTGTGACTAAAGAATTGTGACATAGGAAATAAAGCTAATGCACACAGGTATATATAATCACAATGTCAAGACTGAGCTCTTCAGGCTTTTTTGTTCATTTTTGGGATGTAGGCATCACTGGCTGGGCCAGCATTTATTGCCCATCCTAATTTCCCTTGAGAAGGTGTTGAGCTGCCTTCTTGAACCACTGTAGTCCTGACGTGTAGGTACACCACAGTGCTGTTAGGAAGGGAGTTCCAGGATTTTGACCCAGTGACAGTGAAGGAACAACAATATATTTCCAAGTCAGGATGGTGAGTGGCTTGGAGGGAAACTTCTAGGTGATGGAGTTCCAATGTATCTATCGCCCTTGTCCTTCTAGATGGTAGTGGTCATGGGTTTGGAAGATGCTGCCTAAGGAGCCTTGGTGAAGCAAGGTGAGAAGATGGAGGAGAGTTGGGCTAGCACTTCCTTATATAATTCAACCTCTATTTTGAAATCGTGCATCCTTATGTTTATATAATATTCAAACTTCTACAGAGTCTGGCAAATTGGAGAATGTTGTTTATCAAAACCACATGTAACCTGATGAAATGTCACAGACCTGAAACATTAACTCTGTTTCTCTCTCCACAGATGCTGCCAGACCTGCTGAGTATTTCCACCATATTCTATTTTTATTTCACATTTCCAGCGTCTGCAATACTTTGTTTTTAAACATGTTTTATAGTGACTTGTGTTGCCTTTTCTTTCATTTCTCTTTCTACTTGTCTCCTTTCCCACTCAAAGTGGGACATAGGAAGATCCGAATTAGGAGCTGGAGCAAGCCACTCGACCCTGTTCCACCATTCAATAAGATCATGGCTGATCTGAATGTAACCTCAACCGCATATTCCTGCTTACTCCCGATAACATTTCATCTCCTTGTTAATCAAGAATCTATCTAGCTTTGCCTTAAAAATAGTCAAAGACTCTGCTTCCACTGCCTTGAGGAAGTGTTTCAAAGACTAAATCCTCAGAAAAATATTTCTCGTATTCTGTCTTAAATGAGCATTCCTTATTTTCAGGCAGTGACCCGTAGTTCCAGATTCTCCCACAAGAGGAAACATCCTTTCCACATCCACCTTGTCAAGACCCCTCAGGACCTTAAAGGTTTCTATCAAGTCGCCTCTTACTCTAAATTCCAGTGGATACAAGCCTGACTGTCCAGCCTTTCCTCATAAGACAACCTAACCATTCCTGTTATTAGTCTAGTAAACCTTCCCTGAATTGCTTCCAATGCATTTACATCTTTCTTTAAATAAGATGACCAGTACTGTACACAGTACTCCAGACGTGGTCTCACCAATGCCCTGTACAACTGAAGCATACCCTCCCTACTTTTGTAATCAATTTCACTCACAGTAAATGATAACACTCTATTAGCTTTCCCAATTACCTGCTGTATCTGCATACTAGCCTTGTGATTCATGCACTAGGACATCCAGACCCTTCTGGATCTGAGCTCTGCAATTTCTCACCATTTAGATAATAAGCTTATTTTTGTATTCTACCTGCCAAAAATGAAAAATTTGACATTTGCCCACATTATACTCCATTTGCCAGATCTTTGCCCACTCCCTTTACCTATGTGCTGCTTTGTAGCCTCCTTACATTCTCTTCAGAATTTACTTCCTACCTATCTTCGTGTTGTCAGCAAATTTAGCAACCATTCCTTCAGTCCCTTCATCAAAGTCATTTGTATAAATAGTGTAAAATTGAGGCCCTAGCACTGATCCCTGTGGCACACCACTCGTCACATCCTGCCAACCAGAAAAAGACCCATTTATGCCAACTGTCTGTTTCCTGTTAGCTAGCCAATCTCCTATTCATGCCAATATGTTACCCCCTACACCATGAGCTTTTATTTTCTGCCATAACCTTTGATGTGGCACTTTATCAAATGCCTTCTGTAAATCTAATTACAGTATATCCACCGGTTCTCCTTTATCCACAGCACATGTGACTCCTTCAAAGAAGCCCAACACATTGGTTAAACATGATTTCCCTTTTACAAAACCATGTTGACTCTGCCTGATTGCCTTGAATTTTTCTAAGTGCCCTGCTATAACATCTTTACCAATAGATTCTAACATTTTCCCCCATGATAAATGTTAGGCTAATTGGCCTATAGATTCCTGCTTTGTCTTCCTTTTTGAATAAAGGAGTTATATTTGCTCTTTTCCAATCTAATGGAATCTCCCCCAAATCTAGGGAATTTTGGAAAAATTAAAACCAGTGCATCAACTAGCCACTTTCAAGACCTTAGGGTAAAGTCCATCCAGACCTGGGGATTTGTCAGCCCCCAGTCCCAACAATTTGCTTAATACCACTTTCCTGGTGATTTTAATTTTCTCAGAGTTCCTCCTTCCCATTTCCTGATTTACAGATATTTCCAGCATTTTACTCATGTCCTCTATAGTGAAGACCGAAGCAAATTACCTGTTTAATTCATTCGCCATCTCCCTACTTTCCATTATCAGTTCTCCAGATGCACTCTATAGGATCAACACTCACTTTGTTAACTCTTCTTGTTTAAAACATCTATGGAAACTCTTACTACCTGTCTTTATTTTACTAGCTAGTTTTCTCTCATACTCAATTTTTTCCTCAATCTTTTTGTCATTCTTTGCTGTTCTTTATATTCTTTCCAATCTTCTGACCTGCCACCTGCCTTTGCATAATTATATGCTTTTTCTTTAAATTTGATACGGTCTTTTAAGTGTTTTTTGTTAACCATGGTTAATCCCCCTTGGATTTTTTTTCTCTCATTGGAATGTATACATTCTGTGTATTCTGAAATATCCCTTTAAATGTCTGCCACTGAACTTCTTTTGACCTATCCCTTAACCTCATTTGCCAGTTCATTTTAGCTAGCTCTGCTTTAATCCTTTCTTCATTGCCCTTATTTAAGTTTAAAATACTGCTCTTGGGTGCACTTGTTTCTCCCTCAAAATGAATACAATCATATTACGATCGCTGCTACCTAAGGGTACCTTCACTAGGAGGTTATCAATTACTCCTATCTCATTGCTCAATACCAGGTCTAGTATAGCCTGCTTTCTGGTTGGCTCCAGAACATGCTGTTCTAAGAAACTATCCTGAAAACCTTCTATGAACTCCTCATCTACACTACCTTTGCCCACCTGATTTTCCCAATCTATATGTAGATTAAAATCCCCCTTGACTATTGCTGTACCTTTCTGGCAAGTTCCCATTATCTCTTCTTTTATACTCTGTCCTACTGTGTAGTTACAATTAGGGAGCCTGTACACCACTCCCATAAGTGACTTCTTGCCTTTATTATTCCTCATCTCAGTCCAAACCATTTCTACATCCTGGTTTCCCAAACTTAGGTCATCCCTCTCTAATGTGATAATACCAGCAGGGGGGAGGCAGTGGCATAGTGGTATTGTCACTGGACTGGTAATCCAGAGACCCAGGGTAATGCTCTGGGGACCCAAGTTCAAATCCCACCATGGCAGATGGTGGAATTTGAATTCAGAAAATATCTGATAACCATTGTCAATTGTTGTAAAAACCCAACTAGTTCACTAATGTCCTTTAGAGAAGGAGACCTGCTGTTGTTGTCTGGCCTACATGTGATTCTGTTAAAAATGCCCTCTGAACAAGGGTAATTAGGGATGGGCAATAAATGCTGTCTTAGCCACACCCCATGAACAATTATTTAAAAAAATTAACAGAGCCACCCCTGCACCTTTTCCTAACTTCCTGTCCTTCCTAAATGTCACATATCCTTCAATATTCAGGTGCCAATCTGTCATCCAGTAGCCATTAGAGAGACTTGGCTATCAGATTGTGCTTCTATTTCTATCAGCTCATCTGTTTTGTTTCAAATGCTATGTGCGTTTAGATATAGAGCCTTTCGTTTTGTCCTTTTATTATTTTTGCAGCATCTAGCCTTCTGTTGATTTACTCTTAGACTTGTACTCTCTGTCCCTTCCTGTCAATCAGCTTATCATTTCCCATATTAATACCTGTCTCTCTCACCTTCTCTCTACTCTTTGGTTTACCACATCTTCCCAAATTTGATCCCTTGCCACCACTATTTATTTTAAAACCCTCTCCACTTCCCTCGTTATGCAGCTCACAAGGACACCAGCCCCAGCACGGTTCGGGTGTAGATAGTCCCCAATGGTACAGATCCCACTTTCCCCAATATTGGTGACAATGCCCCACAAACTAGAATCCGCTTCTCCCACACCAGTTTTTGAGCCACACATTCATTTCTCTAATCCTATTTGTCCTATGCCAATTTGCACATGGCTCAAGTAATAATCCAAAAATTGCCTTTGTGTTTCTGCTTCTTAATTTGGTGCCTAGCTCATCATACTGAGCCTCCTTCCTCATCCCACCCATGTCATTGGTACCTACATGGACCACAACACTGGATCCTCCCCCCTCCCACTGCAAGTTCTTCTCCAGCCCTGAGCAGATGTCCCAAACACTGGCACCAGGCAGGCAACAAAGCCATTGGACTCTCACTCTTTGCTAGAGAGCAATGTCTATCCATCTTACTATACTGTCCCCTACTACTGCAGCATTCCTTCCTGCTCCCCCAACTTGGATGGTTTCCTGTACCATAGTCAGTTTGCTCATCCACCCTGCAGCCTCCACTCTCACCCAAGCAAGCTGAGAGAACCTCAAATCTGTTGGACAATTGCAGAGGCTCACACTCCTGCCCTCTGGGTCCCCTTACCTGCCTCACTTGCAGTCACACCCTCCTGATCCTGGCCACTAACCAAATCAGAAGACCCTATCCTATGTGGTGTGAGTGCCTCCTGGTATAAAGCATCCAGTTAACTTTCCCCCTCCCTGATGTGTCAGAGTCTACAGCTCAATGACATTACACCAAAGTTCCTCAAGTCACAAACACTTACTGCAGGCATGTTTGCCCTGGATCAGTGTTATCCAGGAGCTCCCACATGTAGCCATGACACATCACATGTCCCTCCATCCTTATTGTGTTTTAAATAATCACTTAATTAGATTAATCACTTACTTATGCTGTTTTCTTTTATATTTTATTAACTTTACCACCAAATTGTGTACTATTTTAAACCTTGGGGATAGAATAGAACTTACCCACTTACCAGATACTCACCAAATAGATAGCTCCTTACCCTGTAGTAGAGTAAGAACCAATTTCTATGGGGAGTGAGAAAGAGGAAACAAACACATCCGTCAGCAAACTTCAAGCCTTCATTCAGTTAATCAGCTAATATCCATTTGCCAAGGCTGCAGTTAAGAACCCCAAATTTATAGTAAACTGAACTGGGGCTACAGTAACCAGATTCAACCAGTTACCAAATTAACTACTCAGCTCCTACAGTTGAGTGAGTTTACCCTGCCTAAACTGCAAGAAATAAAGAATTTAGCCTGACAGTACTTTCCAATTACTGGCAATTACATACTAGATTAGATTTTAAGAGCAAAATTTAAGAACAAAATTAACACTTAAAACTCCCCTCTCACCAAACTCCAAGTCTTCACTCAGTTGGTCACTGCACTCCGTTTGTTGAAGTTTATATGATTATTATGTTTTAGGGGAGGTGGTGGCATAGTGGTATTGTCACCGTGGACTGGTAATCCAGAGACCCTGGATAATGCTCTGGGGACCCGGGTTTGACTCCCACCACGGCAGATGGTGGGATTAAAAGTCTAATGATGACTGTGAAATGATTGTTATAAAAACCCATCTTTAGGGAAGGAAATCTGACTCCAGACCCACAGCAATGTGGTTGACTCTTAAAAATGCCCTCTAAACAAGGGCAATTAGGGATGGGCAATAAATGCTGGCCTAGCCAGCGACGCCCACATCCCATGTATGAATAAAAAAAGGATTATATCTTTTGGTTCGTAAGAGGGTTATATTTTGGGGACTGCATCTTTGAATTTAGGGTAAATGAGAAGCATCATGTGATCTACACTTGCACTTCCTATTGAAAAGCTGATTCTAGTTTGTTTGTTGAAATAGGCAGCATGGCAGAAATGACAAACTGATTAATTTCAGTCCATTTGAAATACCCTCTATGTGGGCAACTAGAAACTTTTCTTCTGTTTTGTTTGTTCAACTTTTAAAACTTTTTTGAACTGAAACTGGAAACACTTCCAAGCCATTGTGAAGCATTTTGAAATATTCAGTGGTCATACAAACATGCGAATTAGGAGCAGGAATAGGCCATTTGGTCACTTGAGCCTGCTTTTGTTTATTCATTCATGGGATGTGGGAATCGCTGGTTCGGCCGATATTTATTGCCCTTCCCTAATTCCCCTTGAGAAGGTGCTGGTGAGCTGCCTTCTTGAACCACTGTAGTCCATGTGGTATAGGTACACCCACAGTGCTGTTAGGGAGGGAGTTCCAGGATTTTGACCCAGCGACAGTGAAGGAACGGTGAGATATTTCCAAGTCAAGGTAGTGAGTGGTTTAGAGGGGAACTTTTAGGTGGTGGTGTTCTTATGTATCTGCTGCCCCTGTCCTTCTAGATGGTAGTGGCCGTGGGTTTGGAAGGTACTGTCTAAGGTCAGTTCCTGCAGTGCATCTTGTAGATGGTACACACTGTTGCCACTGTGGGTCGGTGGTGGAGGGAGTGAATGTTTGTAGATTGGGTGCCAATCAAAAGGGCTGCTTTGTCCTGGATGGTGTCAAGCTTCTTGTGTGTTGCTGGAGCTGCACTCATCCAGGCAAGTGGAAAATATTCCAGGACATTCCTGACCTGTGCCTTGTAGATAGTGGACAGGCTTTGGGGAGTCAGGAGGTGAGTTTCTTGCCGCAGGATTCCTAGCCTCTGACCTGCTCTTGTAGCCACAGTATTTATATGGCTAGTCCAGTTCAGTTTCTGGTCAGTGGTAACCCCTGGATGTTATAGTTGAGGATTCAGCAATGATAATGCCATTGAAGGTCAAGGGGTGATGGTTCAATTCTCTCTTGTTGGAGATGGTCATTGCCTGGCACTTCTGTGGCACGAATGTTACTTGCC
Organism: Cetorhinus maximus; assembly: GCF_964194155.1. NCBI lineage: Eukaryota > Metazoa > Chordata > Chondrichthyes > Lamniformes > Cetorhinidae > Cetorhinus > Cetorhinus maximus. The sequence continues at coordinate 74,616,903 of NC_135880.1, read as the reverse complement.
CCTTGTCAGCCCAAGCCTGAATATTGTCCAGGTCTTGCTGAATTTGAACATGGACTGCTTCAGTACCTGAGGAGTCGGGAATGGTGCTGAACATTGTGCAATCATCAGCGAATGTCCCCACTTCTGACCTTATGATAGAAGGAAGGTCATTGATGAAGCAGCTGAAGATGGATGGGCCTAGGACACTACTCTGAGGAACTCCTTCAGTGATGGCTTGGAACTGAGATGACTGACCTCGAACAACCACAAGCATCTTCCTTTGTGCTAGGCATGATTCCAACGAGCGGTGAGTTTTCCCCCTGATTCCCATTGACTCCAGTTTTGCTAGGACTGCCTGATGCCACACTCGGTCAAATACTGCCTTGATGTCAAGGCCAGTCACTCTCACCTCACCTCTGGAGGTTCAGCTCTTTTGCCCATGTTTGAATTAAGGCTATAATGAGGTCAGGAGATGAGTGACCCTGGCGGAACCCAAATTGAGCATCAGTAAGCAGGTTATTGCTAAGCAATTGTCACTTGATAGCATTGTTGATGACCATCACTTTACTGATGTTTGAGAGTTAACTAAATAGGCTTTAACTGGCCACGTTGGATTCGTCCTGCTTTTTGTGTACAGGATATACCTGGACAATTTTACACATTGTCGGGTAGGTGCCAGAGTTGTAAATGTACTGGTACAGGTCTACCATTCAGTAAGATCATGGCTAACCTGATTGTGGCCTCAACTCCACTGCCTTCCAACTCTCTATACCCTTTGACTTCCTTATCAATCAAGAATCTATCTAATTCAGTCCCAGAAATACTCATTGACACTGCCTGTACCGCTCTCTGGGGAAAACAGTTCCCCAGACTCATCACCTTCTGAGAAAGAAAATTTCTCCTCATCTCCGTTTTAAATGGGAAGCCCCTTATTTTTAAACAGTGTCCCCTAGTTCGAGTCTCTCCCACAAGGGGAAACACCCTTTGAACATCCACCCTGTCAAATCCCCTCAGGATCTTAAATGATTCAATAAGATTACTTCTTATTCTTTTAAACTCCAATGGATACAGGCCCAAGCTGTCCAACCTTTCCTCATAGGATAGCCCCCTCATTCTGGGAATCAGTTGAGTGAACCTTCCTTGAACTGCTTTTAATGCAATTATGTCCTTTCTTAAATAAGGAGACCAAAACTGAACACAGTACTCTAAATGTGGTCTCACCAGTACCCTATTCAACTGTAGCAAAACATCCCTACTTTTATGTTCCATTCCCCTTGCAATAAACGACAATATTCCATTTTCCTTGCTGTACTTGCATTCTAACTTTCTAACATTCGTGTATCAGGACACCCAGATCCCTCGGTGCCTCAGAGTTCTGCAATCTCTCCCCATATAAATAATATGCTGCTTTTCTATTCTTCCTGCCAAAGTGGACAAGTTCACATTTTCCCACATTATACTCCATTTGCCAAATTTTTGCTCACTCACTTAACCTATCTACATCCCCTTGCAGCTCATTTTCCTACCTATCTTTGTGACATTACCAAATTTAGCAACCATACATTCGATCCCGTCATCCAAGTTATTAATATAGATTATAAATCGTCGAGGGCTCAGCACTGATCCCTGTGGCACTTCACTAGTCGCATCGTGCCAACCCGAAAGTGACCCATTTATGCCTACTCTCTGCTTCCTGTTAGTTAACCAATCCTCTACCCATGCTAATCTGTTAACCCCTTACATCATGAGTTCTTATTTTGTGTAGTAACCTTTGAGGTGACATCTCATCAAATGCCTTCTAGAAATTTAAGTACACCAAATCCACAGTTTCCCTTTATCCACATTACTTGTTAATTCCTCAAAGACCCCTAATAAATTAATCAAACACGATTTCTCTTTCACAAAACCATGCTGACTCTGCCTGATGTGAAATGCAAAAAGTTGCAAGCCTCTCTTTCTTTCTCTACCATCTCCATTGCTCTGGATATTTTGTCAGCATCTTCCTCCTTAGTAAACACCGATACAAAGTACTCATTAAGTATTCTAGCCTTGCCCTGTACCTTTAAGCGTATAACACCCTCTTTGTCCTAATACACCCCACCCCCCAACCTCCCGCTTACTATTTACATACCGAGAGAAGATTTTGAGGTTCCCTTTTATTTTAACTGCCATTCTATTCTTATACTCTCTCTTTGCCAGTTGTATTTTTCTCTTCAACTTATTGTATTTGACCTAGTTCTCACTTGAAGAATTCATCTGACATCATACACCCTCTTTTTACATTTCATCATATTCTCTAACCCCTCAACATCCAAGGAGCCCTGGCTTTGGTTTCCTTACTTTTCAGCCTTTTTGGAATGTACCTAGCCTGTACCTGGAAGGTTTTCTCCTTAACAATCTCCCATTGTTCCATTACAGTTATTCTTGTCAATCTTTAGTTCCATTTTATCCTGGTGAAATTCCCTCTCACCGCAATGAAGTTAGCCCTCTTCGAATTTAATAGTTCTACTTTTTTATTTATTCATTCAAGGAATATGGGCTTCGCTGGCTGGGCCAGCATTTATTGTCCATCCCTTGTTGCCCTTGAGAAGGTGTTGGTGAACTGCCATCTTGAATCACTGCTGTCCATGTGGTGTAGGTACACCCGCAGTGCTGTTAGGAAGGGAGATCCAGGATTTTGACCCAGCAACAGTGAAGGAATGGCGATATGTTTCCAAATCAGAATGGAGAGAGACATGGAGGGTGGTGGTGTTCCCATCTATCTGCTGCCCTTGTCCTTCTAGATGGAAGGTGCTGTTGAAGGAGCCTTGGTGAATTCCTGCAGTGCATCTTGTAGATGGTACACACTGCTGCTACTGTAAATCGGTGGTGGAGGGAGTGAATGTTTGTGGATGTGGTGCCAATCAAGCTGGCTGCTTTGTCTTGGACGGTGTCAAGCTTCTTGAGTGTTGTGGGAGCTGCACTCATCCAGGCAAGTGGCAGTATTCCATCACACCTGACTCGTGCCTTGTAGATGGTGGGCAGGCTTTGGGGAGTCAGGAGATGAGTTACTCGTCACATGATTCCAAGCCTCTGACCTGCTGTTATAGCCACAGTATTTATATGGCTGGTCCAGTTCAGTTTCTGTTGTATTGCCGTTTTCAGTTTGTGTTGCTCATTGCTTTTATCCATTGCTAATCTAAATCTAATGATACAATGATCACTCATCCCAAGTTTTCGTAATGACCCAAGAATATAAAGCCCTCCCTCCTGCACTGTGCCTCAAGCCATGTGTTGATACTCCTTATCTTCGTATTTCTACTCTCACTAGCATGTGGCGCTGGGAGTAATCCAGACATTACTGCTTAAAATTCCTACTTTTTAATTTCCTCTCTAGCTCCTGAACATTTGACAGTAAGACCTCAATACCTGCTTTGTTTATGTTGTTGGTACCAACGTGTATCACAACTATGGTTCACTCCCTTCCTCCTGCAGGATTTTCCATGTGATGTCCTTTATTCTGGCACCAGTGAGGCAATACACCACGTAGGAATCACAATTACAGAAAAGTTTGTCTGTCCTCTAATTACAGAATCTCCGATGACAACTACATTTCTACTCTTTGCTGTTCCCTATTGTGAATCCCTTGCCCATTGGTGCCATAGATGGGACTGCACACCTTCAAGGTGTCATCATTCCCAGCAGTCTCCAAAGCTGACTACTGCTTTGAGAGTGGCATCCACACACTGAAGACTACTGCAACTCCTGCTTCTTCCTACTCTTCCAGATTGCAACCCACCTACTATCTTAAACTCTCACTGCCTGTGGGGTGACCACCTCTTGGAATGTACAATCAGGAAACTCTCATCCTCCCTGATGTTCCACAGTGACTCCAGCTGCCTCTCAAGCTCAGCAGCTGGAGATACTTCCTCCAGAAGTTTCCATATGGCACGGAAGTGCACCATGAGTTGCAGGAATTCTGTCTCCCTAAAATCTTCTGCATTTCTTTTCCATCCTATTTTTCTTTCTGTGTCATGTTTCAGAGGAAAGAAGCCACTGATGGCAGTAGATTGCATTTGGGTTGGAAGTTGTGGGAAGATTGTAAGTTTCAGTGGTTTGATGCCTACCGCCTCCTTAAATAATTGTGCATTTACATGAATCTCTCACTGTTAACACAGCTCCTAAGTGCTTCACTTCCCACAACTCACTGCCATATACTCATTGCTATCACTATCCCTTTGAACTACCTGTTTGAAGCTATGCATTGTCCCTTCCCTTTCACTCTGCCGTCAATCACCTCATTGCTTATTCTACTTCCATTTGTGTGCTTTCCCATTAGGGCAGATGATAAGATTGCTCAGACTTTCCTACCCTGATGACTTCCCTATCTCCTCCAATCACCTCCACCCTACTGAGAGTTGCCTGAGGGCTCTGCTGGCATTGCAGCAGCTCAAAACTGATGTCCGCCTTATCGCTGAGCTGCCTAGGATTGTGCAGGTGTCCAAAGCTCACTTGTCTAATTTATATGAGATCGGAGGTCTGATTTTGATTGAGCCTTGGGCCTACCTAGTTCTGATGCAGGAATCATCAGTGGTCAGTTCCTGCCAGAAGGCTCACCTAACACAATGCAATTTCCACCCCTCAATGTTTGCACGAACCAGGCAAGGTTGTTGATCAAGAAGTTAAAGAAGAAGAGATATTTACAATGAAGGTATATTGCTCTAGATGTAAATTGTATTGAATGCTTTGAAGTGCTTTAATCAGTGTTCAAGATCTATGATCTGTAACTTCTGCTTAACATTCTATGAGAACATTGCATGTTTGATCATGTGATTGGCAGCACTGTTTTCAAAAGGTTTAAAGTATATAGAACAGAATTTTCCAGTGAATTTTACTTCCAGTGAAAACATCTGAGCTCCTTGATCATTGACTTCACGGGAAATAAAAAATCGTTAAATGGGCTACCCCATGATTTTTAATTGAAGGAAGTTCTGGTTTAATTGCAACTTGTTGGTGGGTGCACAGTCATACAGCATCAAGTAAGCAGGAAGAAACATAGTTTGAATTCATTTGATCAATTCAGCTTTCACTAAAATAATATAAGACTGAGTATTGAATTCTGTGTAACCAGTACCACCTTACAAAGAAAGTTCTACACCTTTGAATATTCCCAAATGAACCCTTTTCCACCAGTTAGCATACATACATCTGCACCCAAAACAGTATAGCAGCCTCAAGTGGACACAGCATTGATGCCATGCATCATTTGTATTTATCTTCGTTGTGCGAAAAATAAATTGCTTCTTTAGCTATCAGAAAAGTATGCAGCTTAATTTTCTCTATTGCTTCATGCATGATAATATGAAGTATATTAAGTGAAGCCTTTGAAAAGGAGTTAGTTGAAAGAAACTTTATATTGTAAATAGATACTACATTCCAAAAAGAACCATACTTTGCATTCCAACAAGACAGACTGAATTATTCTGTTGTTGATAGCATCTCTTCAGCCAGGCTTTTCATGCATAATTTCTTCTTTGCTCTCTCTGTGTGCTCTAAATTGTATACAGCTGTTGGTTTGTTCAAAATTCTGTTTCTTAAGATACAGCGAATGTTTAAATTGCAAATTGGTAGCTTTTCTTGCATCTTGACATTTTTTCATTTAATTTATTAAGTTGCCTATAATGGAAACAAAAGTAAGCACAGTGTTTTTTCTAATATTTTATAATACCTTTTTAAACCTGTTTTCCTATTTTCTAAATTAATTCTTTAAATCAATAAATGATTCAACAAAGGAGACTTAGGAAAGCTACTTCCTCTGGTGGGGAAATTCTGAACAGAGGGATAATAAAATTTAGGAGTAAAATTACACAAAGGGTTTTGGAAATCTAAAACATTTGTTTAATTATTGCTTTGATTGGATTTGGATAGAATTTATTTACTACTTTGAAGTGCAAGATACTCAAATAGTTTGCATAACAAAATAATTGCATGCATTTTATAAATGATAATATGTCACTTTCAGGGAAAGATATACATAATTAGATACATTAAAGAAATGTCACCGTAGTATATTGTAGCTGCATCAATAATGCAATTCAGTAAAATGCAAACAATTACTATTTAATGAGTGTCATTTAAGTATCAAGAGTTGTATGAAAATTTAAATTACTCTTGTGTTTTATCATATAAGAGTGGTATTATTAATGCCTGGTTCATTCTCCACGAATAAGTATATATTATGCAAATGAATATAGCCTGATCTAAATTACATTTCTTTTGGTTTTTACATTGTCAATTTAATGAAAAAACAGTTACTTAGAATCCTTCATAATATATGCATTACAAGAATATATGTAAAAGGGCGTAATTGTGCTCATTGTAAAATAACTTTCCAATATTGTTATAATCCGCCTCATTTCCTACCCAAGTATCCAGGAGTAGGTATTGTCAGCAACCATGAAAAGAAATGTGTAAATTTTATATTGAGCTACATGTACTGAGGCAAACTTGGTAACACAAAAACTGGTTTGAAATGGTAAACAAATATATAATGTGCATCCAGTATATTAAAAGCAACACCTGACATCAGCAACTGACTTAATAATACATAACCATTCCTCCATTCACAGACAATGACAACATTCAGATCATGCATATTAAGAACTTGCTGCCTGGGCTTCCTTTATTAAAAACTGCCCGTTTTTACGTAGTTTCATGGCAGGAAATCTGGATGATGAGGCATTGCACAACAATCCAGCTGCCAAATAGGAACCCCTTTACTTTTCTCCTTGGAACAACCTGACAATACATGTCAATAGCAGCAGGTGAGTGTCATCTTTTGAGATTGTACAAAGGAGACTCATTAGGATGTTACCAGGACTGGAGAATTTTAGTTATAAGGAAAGATTTAATATACTAGGGTTGTTTCCTTTGGAACAGAGGAGCCTGGGGGAAGGTTTATTTGAGGCGTATAAAATTAGGAAGGGCCTAGATAGAATGGATAGAAAGGACTTATTTCCCTTGGCAGAGAGGTCTATAACTAGGTGATATAGGTTTAAAGTAACTGGCAGAAGGATTAAAGGGGAGTTAAGAAGAATGTTTCTATTCAGAGAATGGTGGAGACCTGTAACTCACTGCCTGAAAGGTTGGTAGAGGCAGACAAATAATCGACCATGCATTTGAAGTGCTATAGTCTACAGGACTATGGACCAAGAGCTGGAAAGTGGATTAGGCTGGATAGCTCTTTTCAGCTAGCATTCGAACATACGAATTAGGAGCAGAAATAGGCCATTCCGCCCTTCGAACCTGCTACACCATTTTATAAGATCATGGCTGATCTGATTATGACCTCAACTCTACTTTCCTGCCTACCCCCTTTCCCATTTAACTCCCCTTTTTTTAAATTCATTCATGGGATGTGGGCATCGCTGGCTGGGCCAGCATTTATTGCCCATCCCTAGTTGCCCTTGAGAAAGTGGTGGTGAGCTGCCTACTTGAACTGCTGCAGTCCATGTGATGTAGGTACACCCACAGTGCTATTAGGAAGGGAGTTCCAGAATTTTGACCCAGTGACAGTGAAGGAACGGCGATATATTTCCAAGTCAGGATGGTGAGTGACTTGGAGGGGAACTTCCAGGTGGTGGTGTTCCCACCTATCTGCTGCCCTTGACCTTCTAGATAGTAGTGGTTGTAGGTTTGGAAGGTGCTGATAAAAAGCCTTGTTGAATTCCTGCAGTGCATCTTGTAGATGGTACACACTGCTGTAACTGTGCATTGGTGGTAGAAGGAGTGAAAGTTTGTGGATGTGCCAATCAAGCGGGCTGCTTTGTCCTGGACGGTGTAAGCTTCTTGAGTGTTGTGGGAGCTGCACTCATCCAGGCAAGTGGGGAGTGTTCCATCACACCCTTGACTTGTGCCTTGTAGATGGTGGACAGGCTTTGGGGAGTCAGGAGGTGAGTTACTCATTGCAGGATTCCTAGCCTCCTAACCTGCTCTTGTAGCCACAGTATTTATATAGCTAGTCCAGTTCAGTTTCTGGTCAATGGTAATCCCCAGGATGTTGATAGTGGAGGTTCCAGTGATGGTAATGCCATTGAACGTAAAGGGACGATGATTAGATTCTTTCTTGTTGGAGATGGTCATTGCCTGGCACTTGTGTGGTGTGAATGTTACTTGCCACTTGTCAGCCCAAGTCTGGATATTGTCCAGGTCTTGCTGCATTTGGACATGGACTGCTTCAGTGTTTGAGGAGTCACGAATGGTGCTGAACATTGTGTAATCATCAGCAAACAACCCCACTTCTGACCTTATGACAGAAGGAAGGTCATTGATGAAGCAGCTGAAGATGATTGGGCTGAGGACACTACCCTGAGGACCTCCTGCAGTGATGTCCTGGAGCTGAGATGACTGACCTCGAACAACCACAAGCATCTCCCTTTGTGCTAGGTATGACTCCAACGAGCGGAGAGTTTTCCCCTGATTCCCATTGACTCCAGTTTGGTCAGGGTGCCTTGATGCCACACACAGTAAAATGCTGCCTTGATGTCAAGGGCAGTCACCCACCTCATCTTGAGCGTTCAGCTCTTTTGTTCACGTTTGAACCAAGGCTGTAATGAGGTCACGAGCTGAGTGGCTGTGGCAGAACCCAAACTGGGCATCAGTGAGCAGGTTATTGCTAGGCAATTGCCGCTTGATAGCACTGTTGATTACCTCTTCCATCACTTTACTGATGAGCGAGAGTAGACTAATGGGCGGTAATTGGCCAGGTTGGATTTGTCCTGCTTCGCGTGTACAGGACATACTTGAGCAATTTTTCACATAGGCGGGTAGATGCCAGTGTTGTAGTTGTACTGGAACAGCTTGGCTAGGGGCCCAGCAAGTTCTGGAGCACAAGTCCTCAGTACTATTGCTGGATTATTGTCAAGGCACAATAATGCACACCATTATTGCCTAATCCAGTGCCTTCAGCCGTTTCTTGATATCACGTGGAGTGAATTGAATTGGCTGAAGACTGGCATCTGTGATGCTGGGGACCTCTGGAGGAGGCCGAGATGGAACATCCACTCGGCACTTCTGGCTGAAGATTGTAGCAAATGCTTCAGCCTTATCTTTTGTACTGATGTGCTGGGCTCCTTCATCATTGACGATGGGGATATTTGTGGAGCCGCCTCCATAAATGAGTTGTTTAATTGTCCACCACCATTCACGATTGGGTGTGACAGGGTTGCAGAGCTTAGATCTGATCCGTTGGCTGTGGGATCGCTTAACTCTGTTGCTGCTTGCTGCTTATCCTGTTTGACATGCAAGTAGTCCTGTGTTATAGCTTCACCAGGTTCACTATTCATTTTTAGGTATGCCTGGTGCTGCTCCTGGCATGCCATCCTGTGCTCTTCATTGAACCAGGGTCGATCCCCGGGCTTGATGGTAATGGTAGAGTGGGGGATATGCCGGGCCATGAGTTTACAGATTGTTTTTGATACAATTCTATTGCTGAAGATGGCCCACAGTGCTTCAGGGATGCCCAGTCTTGAGGTGCTAGATCTGTTAGAAATCTATCCCGTTTAGCATGGTGATAGTGCCACACAACACGATGGAGGGTATCCTCCAATGTGTAGCTGGGATTTTGTCTCCGCAACTACTGTGTGGTGGTCACTCCTACTGATACTGTCATGGACAGATGCATCAGCAGCAGGCTGGTTGGTGAGGATGAGGTCAAGTATGTTTTTCCCTCTTGTTGGTTCCCTCACCCCCTGCCGCAGACCCAGTCCAGCAGCTATGTCCTTTAAGACTCGATCAGCTTGGTCAGTCGTGGTGCTTATCGAGCTACACTTGCTGATGGACATTGAAACCCCCCACCCAAATTACATTCTGCGCCCTTGCCACCCTCAGTGGAGGAGCACTGATTTATCAGCTGAGGGAGGGTGGTACGTGGTAATCAGCAGGAAGTTTCCTGGTCCATGTTTGACCTGATGCCATGAAATTTCATGGGGTCCAGAGTCAATGTTGAGGACTCCCAGGGAACTCCCTCCCGACTGTATACCGCTGTATGGGACAGACCCAGGGATGGTGATGGTGGCTTCTGTAAGATATGATTCCGTGGGATGACTATGTCAGGTTGTTGCTTCACTAGTCTGTGAGACAGCTCTCCTTTGCAGGGTCAACAAACATTGTCATTGTCATTTCTGGTGTCTAGATCGATGCCGGGTGGTCCTTTCAGTTTCATTCCTTTTTTTTTGAGGCTTTGTACACTTGAGTGGCTTCCTAGGCCTTTTAAGAGTCGACCACATTGCTATGGGTCTGGAGTTACATGTAGGCCACACCAGGTAAGGATGGCAGATTTCCTCCCCTAAAGGGACCAGATGGGTTTTTTTTTTACAACAATTGACAATGGTTTCATGGTCATTAGACTTTTAATTGCAGATTTTTATTGAATTCAAATTCCACCATCTGCCATGGGAGGATTCGAACCCGGGTCCCCAGAGCATTACCCTGGGTTTCTGGATTACTCATCCAGCGACAAAACCACTTTGCCATTACCTCCCATAATTGCCCTTGAGAAGGTGGTGGTCAGCTGCCTTCTTGAACTGCTGCAGTCCATGTGGTATAGGTACACCCACAGTGCTGTTAGGGAGGGAGTTCCAGGATTTTGATCCAGCGACAGTGAAGGAACGGCAATATATTTCCAAGTCAAGATGGTGAGTAGTTTGAAGGAGAACTTCGAGGTGGTGGTGTTCCCATGTGTCTGCTGCCCTTGTCCTTCTAGGTGGTAGTGGTCATGGGTTTGGAAGGTGCTCGCTAAGGAGCCTTGGTGAGTTCCTGCAGTGTATCTTGTAGATGGTACACACTGCTGCCACTGTGAGTCGGTGGTGGAGGGAGTGAATGTTTGTAGATTGGGTGCCAATCAAGAGGGCTGCTTTGTCCTGGATGGTGTCAAACTTCTTGTGTGTTGCTGGAGCTGCACTCATCCAGGCATGTGAAAAGTATCCCAGGACACTCCTGACCTGTGCCTTGTAGACAGTGGGCAGGCTTTGGGGTGTCAGGAGGTGAGTTACTCACCACAGGCTTCCAAGCCTCTAACCTGTCCTTGTAGCCATGATATTTATATGGCTAATCCAATTCAATTTCTGGTCAATGGTAACCCCCAGGATGATGTTAGTCAAAAATCTATCTAATTCAGCCTTAAAAATATTCAATGACCTGCCTCCACCCCCCTCTAGTGAAGAGAATTCCATGGACTCATGACCCCCTGAGAGAAGAAAAGTCTCCTTATCTCAGTCTTAAGTGGGAAACTCGTTCTTTTTAAATTGTGCCTGCTAGTTCCAGTCTCTCCCACGAGGGGAAACATACTTTCAGTATCCGCCCTGTCAATTCCCCTCAGGATCTTTTATGTTTCAGTAAGATCACCTCCCATTCTTCTAAACTCTAATGAATACTGGCCCAACCTGTCTAACCTTTTCTCATAGGATAACTCCTTCATCCCAGGAATCAGTCAAGTGAACCTTCTTTGAACTGTTTCTAATACAATTATGCCCTTTCTTAAATAAGGAGATCAAAACTGTGCACAGCCCACTAGATGTGGTCTTACTAATGCCCTGTACAAGTATAGCAAACCTTCCCTATTTTTAAATTCTATTCCCTTTGCAATAAACAATAACATTCCATTTACCTTCCTAATCACTTTCTGTACCTGCAACTAACTTTGTGATTCATGTAGCAGGCTACCCAGATCCTTCTGAACAACAAAGTTCTGCAATCTCTCTCCATCTAACTAATTTGCTGCTTTTCTATTCTTGCCAAAGTGGACAAGTTCACATTTTCCCACATTATTCTCCCATCTGCCAAATTTTTTGCCCATTCACTTAATCTGTCTATACTCCTTTGCAGACTCGCTGTGTAATTTTCACAATTTACTGTCCTACCTGTCTTTATGCCACCAGCAAATTTAGCAATCAGACATTTGGTCCCTTCATCCAGGTCATTGATATAGATTGTAGGCATCTGAGGCCTCCAGCACTGATCTCTGTGGCACTCCACTCATTATATCTTTCCAACCCAAAAATGACACATTTCTGCTTACTCTATTTTCTGTTAGTTAACCAATCCTCTATCCATGCTAATATATTACCCGTACACCATGAGCTCTTGTGTAGTAACCATTGATGTGGTACCTTATCAAATGCTTCTGGAAATCCAAGTACACCACGTCGACAGTATCACAGTATCTTTATAGTGAAGAAGGAAACCTTTCAGCCCATTGAGTCTGCATTGGCTCTCTGAAAGAGCATCCCACCTAGTCCCACTTCTCTGCCTTATCCCTATAACCTTGCACATTCCCTTTTTTCAGGTAGTGATCCAAATCTCTCTTGAATACCTCGATCGAACCTACCTTCGCCTCCTTTCAGGAAGTTTGTTCCAGACTCCAACCACCCTCTGGGTGAAAAAATATTTCCTCACATCACATTTACTCCTTTTGCCAATTATTTTGAATCTGTGCCCTTTAGTTCTTGATGTTCTCTTGAATGGGAACAGTATTTACCCTGTCCATACCCCTCGGGATCTTGAATACCTCTATCAAGCCTCCCCTCAGCTGCCTTTTCTCCAAGGAAAACAGTCCCAACCTCTCCAATCTGTCCTCATAGCTACAGTTCTTCATCCCAGGAATCATTCTTGTGAATCTCCTTTGTACTCTCTCCAATGCCTTCACATCCTTCCTCAAGTATGGCGTCCAGAACTAGATGCAGTACTCCAGATGAGGCCTAAATAGTGTCTTATACAAGTTCAACCTGACCTCCTACTCTTGTACTCGATGCCCCTATTAACAAAGCCTAAGATACTATATGCTTTATTAACTGTTCTGTCAACATGACCTGCCATCTTCAATGGCCTATGTACATATATACTGAGGTCCCTCTGTTCCTGCACCTCCTTTAATTTTTGTTTATTCATTCATGGGATGTGGGCATCGCTGGCTAGGCCAGCATTTATTTCCCATCCCTAATTGCCCTTGTTCAGAGGGCACTTAAAAGTCTAATGATGACCATGAAACCATTGTTGTAAAAACCCATCTGGTTCAATAATACCCTTAAGGGAAGGGCACTTAAGTCCAGATTTTTTATTGAATTTAAATTCCACCATCTGCTGTGGTGGGGTTTGAACCCAGGTCCCCAGAGTATTACTCTGAGTCTCTGGATTACTAGTCCAGTGAAAATACCACTATGCCATCACCTCCCCTTTAGAGGTGTTTTCTCTTTATTTTATATTGTCTCACCATATCTTTCCTGCCAAAACGAGTCACCTCACACTTCTCTGCATTGAACTTCATCTACCATTTGTCTGCCCATTCCACCAATATGTCTATGTCCTTTTGAAGCTGAAGACTACAAACCTTCCTCCAATCTGAAAAACAACCATTTATCACTACTCTGTTTCCTGTTGCTCAGCCAATTTCTTATCCAAGTGCCTACTTTCCCTTTCATCCCATAAGCTAGAATTTTGCTTACAAGTCTGTTGTGTGGAACACAAATGCCTTTTGAAAATCCACACTCACCATATCAGTAGTGTTTCCTTTATCAACCCTCTCTGTTACCTCCTCAAAAAACCCCAAGTTAGTTAAACACGATTTTCCCTTGATGAATCCAGGCTGGCTTTCCTTAATTATCCTACACATGTCAAGTGACTATTGATTTTATCCCATACTATAGTTTCCAGGCGTTTCCCTAGCACAGGTCAAACTGACTGGTCAGTAGTTACCAGCTTTATCCTTGCACCCCTTTTTGAACAAGAGTGTAACATTCACAGTTCTCCAGTCCTCTGGCACCTCCCCTGTGTCTAAGGAAGACAGGAAGATTATCACCAGTGCCTCTGCAATTTCCACTCTCACTCCCCTCAGTACCCTTGGATGCATCTCATCTGGTCCTGGTATCTTATCTATTTTAAGTATAGATAGCCTTTCCAAAACCTCCTTCCTCTCGATTTTAAGTTCCTCTGGTGTACCAGTTATCTCCTTTCTCACCTCGGCCTGGGTAAAGGTTCCCCTTTATCCACATTGAGGTGTCAGCTGTGGCTCAGTTCATAGCACCCTCGCCTTTGAATCAGAGGGTTGTGGGTTCATGTCCCACTCCTGGAAACCAAGAACTGTGATTGTACTTGAACGAGTTGCAATCTGTGACTGTTGATAACTCGAAAGAATTTTTATCCACATTGTTTGTTACTTCCTCAACCGTGATTTCCCCTTCACAAAACCATGTTGACTCTGTCTAATTGCATCAAGATTTTCTAAGTGCCCTGCTATAAACTCCTTAGTAATGGAATTCAGCATTTTCCAACACAGACACAATGGATTGTATGGCCAGCTTCTGTCCCATAAATGTCCTATGTATCTATATTGTTGTGAGCAGTGCCATTGCACCCAAGAAAATCCATATGTCAGACCTAAAACTTGTAATAACACCGTAGGACTTCCATTAATGTGATGCTAGTCACAGTATATTAAATTTTGCTACCACTGTGCAGGTTATTTTTCACTCTTACATACTTTGCTAATGAGCCATAGCAATTTGGCTCATCAAAGCAGGTATCTCAAAGTGGTGGAATGGAGTTTAGGGACATCCCCTGCAAGTCATGCCAATTAATTCGCTAAGGCATCTACACTCAGAAGGAAATAACATAATGAGGCTATTGGAAAGCTTGTTTCAGATGACAAACCATGAGGTATTGCAATGGTCTCTCAATTTTTTTCTGCATGTTGCATGAAAAAGGCAAAATACTTCCAGAACTAAATGAGATTGAAGTAAAGGATCCTGAGAAGTTTATACAGCCAAGAGAAGTGACTCAAGAGAATAGCTTGCCTGCAGCTTAAAAGAGGAGCACCCTATAATAAACAAGTATGAATGTTTTTCCCTGGATAAAATCATAGAATGGTTAGAGCACAAAAGCAGCTCATTTGACCCATCCCATGTTCATACTAGCTGTCTGAAAGAGCAACTCAGTTAGTCCCACTACCCTACCTTTTTCCCTTGGCCCTGCATTTCTATCTATTCTGATAAGTATCCAAATCCCTTCTGAAAGCCACAATTGAATTTACCTCCATCACACCCTCAGGATGAACCCC
This sequence comes from Cetorhinus maximus, assembly GCF_964194155.1. Lineage (NCBI taxonomy): Eukaryota > Metazoa > Chordata > Chondrichthyes > Lamniformes > Cetorhinidae > Cetorhinus > Cetorhinus maximus. The sequence continues at coordinate 74,601,836 of NC_135880.1, read as the reverse complement.
AATTGCCTCATTATTAAGACATCTCTTCAAGCCGTGAACCTTTCCCTATCTATGGAAAATTCCCAGACTCAGATAAACAGTCAGCACTCAAATCTGTGTGCAGCTACACAAAAATAAATCATTCTCGCTGTCCCAATGGACAAAATGTCCATTTTGTCATCATAACAAGTCTAAGTGCAGCTATAAGGCTGGCTCCATTCTTATGTATCCAGTTACTATTTCCTACTATCACTACATTCCTATTTACTTCCCCCTCACTTGAGTGGCTTCCTATACTATGGTCAGTTCGCTCATTCACCTTACAGCCCCTCCACTCATCCATAAAAGCTGCAAGAACCTCGACTCTGTTGGACAATTACAAGGGCTGAGGCTCCTCCACCTGCAATTACTGTAATTACTCAGGTAATTTATTTGTAATTATAAGATTTAATAGTAGTAGTAAGGTTTACCACTGGTAGTGTAGCTTAATAATAGTAGGGTTAAGCAATACAAATTAATTAAGAAAAATAAATTAACTCACAATAAGGATAGCAGGCAGGCGATGTGTTGCAGCCGAAGTATGTGGGAGCTGATGGACACCAGTGTGATTCAAGGCAACCACATCTGCAGTAAGTGTATATGGCTCGAGGAACTTCAGCTCAGAGTTAATGAGCTGGTTGCCGAGCTACAGACACTACAATGCATCAGAGAGGGGTAAAGATACCTGGACACTTTGTTTCAGAAGGCAGTCACATCCTTTAGGGTCACCTGATTTGGTCAGGGTCAGGAGAGTGTGACTACGAGTGAGGCAGGATTGGGAAGGTAGAAGTGCAGGAGCCTCAGCCCTTGTAATTATCCAACAGGTTCAAGGTTCTTGCAGATTTATGGATGAGAGCAGGGGCTGTAAGGTGTATGAGCCAAATGACCATGGTACAGGAAGCCTTTCAAGTGACGGGGGAGTAAATAGGAATGTAGTGGTAGTAGGAAATAGACACAGTTCTCTGCAGGCAAGAGTGACTGTCCAGAAACTGTGCTGCCTGTGCCAGGGTTCGGGACATCTGCTCCAGACTGGAGAGGAACTTGCAGTAGGAAGGGGAGGATCCAGTTGCCTTGGTCCACATGGGTACCAATGACATGGATAGGATTAGGAAAGATGTTCTGCATAGGGAATTTGAGCAGCTAAGGGCTAAATTAAAAAGCAGAACCTCAAAGGTAATGACTTTTAGATTGTTACCTGAGCCTGGAGCAGGGTAAATAAGATTAGGGAGATGAATGTGTGGTTCAAAGTCCAGTGTGGGAGAAATTATGGAGGTAGTGGCATAGTGGTGATGTCACTGCACTAGTAATTCAGAGGCCCAGGCTAATGCACTGGGGACACAGCTTCAAATCCCACCACAGCAGCTGGTAGAATTTAAATTCAGTTAATAAATCTGGAATTAAAAAGCCGGTCTCTAAACTCTCTAAAAACCCATCTGGTTCACTAATGTCCGTTAGGGAAGGAAACCTGGTGTTGTTACCTGGTCTGGCCTACTCTTGGTTGACTCTGAAATGGCCCAACAAGCTGCTCACTTCAAAGGCTACAAAAAGAAATGACACCAGATGGCACTGGAAACGACAGCAACAAACCTAGCCCTGTCAACCTTGTTAAGTTCTCCTTACTAAATTGGAAAAGCTGTCCCATAGTCAAGCAGCAGCCTGACATAGCCATACTCACGGAATCATACCTTATAGACAATGTCCCAGATGCCACCATCACCATCCCTGGGTATGTCCTATCCCATCAACAGGACAGACCCAGCAGAGGTGACGGCATAGTGGTACACAGTCAGGAGGGAGTTGTCCTGGAGGTTCTCAACATCAGGTCTGGACCCCATGAAGTCACATGGCATCAGGTCAAACGTGTGCAAGGAAACCTCCTGCTGATTACCACTGACCCTCAGTTGATGAATCAGTACTCCTCCATGTTGAACACGACTTGGAGGAAGCACTGAGGGACAGAGTGTACTCTGGGTGGGGACTACAAGTCCCTTGCCAAGAATGACCCGGTAGCACCATTGCTGGCTGAGTCCTAAAGGACATAGCTATTAGACTGCTGCAGGTGGTGAGGGAAGAAACCTAGCCTTCTCCAATTTACATGCCACAGATGTATCTGTCCATGACAGTATTGATAAGAGTGACCACCGAACAGTCCTTGTGGAGGTGAAGTCCCACCTTCACTTTGAGGATACCATCCACCGTGTTGTGTGGCACTACCATTGTGCTAAATAGGATAAATTTTGAACAGATCTAGCAACTCCAAACTGGGCTGCCATGAAGTGCTGTGGGCCATCAGCAGCAGCAGAATTGTATGCAACCACAACCTGTAACCCCATGGCCTGGCATATCTCCCACTCTACCATTACTATCAAACTGGGGAATCCACCCTGGTTCAATGAAGATTGCAGGAGAGCATGCCAAGAGCAGCACTAGGCATACCTAAAAATGAGGTGTCAGCCTGGTGAAGTAACAACACATGACTACTTGCATGCCAAACGGTGAAAGTAACGTGTGATAGACAGAGCTAAGTGATCCCACGACCAATGGATCAGGTCTAAGTTCTGCAGTCCTGCCACATCCACTCGTGAATGGGGGTGGACAATTAAACAACTAACTGGAGGAGAAGCCTCCACAAATATCCACATCCTCAATGATGGGGGAGCCTAGGACACCAGTGCAAAAGACAAGGCTGGAGCATTTGCAACAATCTCGGCCTCCTGGATACTGCAAAGACTATGGGGTCCAGACAACATTCCAGCAATAATATTGAAGGCCTGTTCTCCAGAACTAGCTGTGCCCTTAGCCAAGCTGTTCCAGTATAGCTACCACACTGGCATCTACCCAACAACATGGAAAATTGCCTACATATGTGCTGTATACAAAAAGCAGGAGAAATCTAACCTGGCCAATTACCACCCCACCAGTCTACTCTCGATCATCAGTGCTAGCAAGCGGCACTCACTCAGAAACAACATACTCACTGACACTCAACTCGGGTTCTGCCAGGGCCACTCAGCACCTGACCTCATCACAGCCTTGTTCAAACATGGACAGATGAGTTGAAGTCAAAAGGTGAAGTGAGAGTGACTGCCCTTGACATCAAGGCCACATTTGACCAAGTGTGCATCAAGGAGCTCTAGCAAATCTGGAGTCAATGGGAATCAGAAATTCTCCACTGGTTATAGTCATACCTAGCACAAAGGAAGATGGCTGTGTTTGTTGGAGGTCAATCATCTCAGTCCCAGGACATCACTGCAGGAGTTACTCAGGGCAATGTCCTAGACTCAACCATCTTCAGCTGCTTCATCAGTGACCTTCCCTTCATCATGAGGTCAGAAGTGGGGATGTTCACTGATGATTGCATAAATGTTCAGCACATTTCGCGACTCTTCAGATACTGAAGCAATCTGTGCCCATATGCAGCAAGACCTGAACAACATTCAAGCTTGGGCTGATAAATGGCAAGTTACATTGGCGCCACATAAGTCTCAGGCAATGACCATCTCCAACAAGAGAGAATCCAACCATCTCCCCATGACATTCAATTGATTTACATCACTGAATACCCCACTATCAACATCCTTAGGGGTTACCATTGACCAGAAAGTGAACTGGACCAGCCATATAAATACTATCACTACAAGAGCAGTTAGAGGCTGAGAATTCTGCGGTGAGTAACTCACCTCCTGATTCCCAAAAGCCTGTCAACCATCTACAAGGCACAAGTCAGGAGGGTGATGGAATATCCTCCGCTTACCTGAATGCGTGCAGCTCCGTCAACACTCAAGAAGCTTGACATCATCAAGGACAAAGCGACCCGCAAAGCACACCATCTACCACCTACAGCATTCCCTCACCCACCGACGCACAGTGGCAGGAGTGTGTACCATTTGCAAGATGCATTGCAGCAACTCACCAAGGCTTCTTCAACAGTACCTTCCAAACCCTCAGCCTCTACCACCTAGAAGGACGAGGACAGCAGATGTATGGGAACACAACCACCTGCAAGTTTCCCTCCAAGCCACACACCATCCTGACTTGGAACTATATCGCCATTCCATCATTGCCGATGGGCCAAAATCCTGGAATTCCCTCCCAAACAGCACTTTAGGTGTACCTACACCACATGAACTGCAGTGGTTCAAGAAGGTGGCTCACCGCCACCCTCTCAAAGGCAATTAGGGATGGGCAATAAAAATTGCTGGCCTAGCCAGGGACACCCACATCCTGTGAAAGAATTTAAAAAAAATCAATCATTACCCATTGGAGTTTAGAAAAATGAGAGGTGCTGTTATTGATACACATAGGGTCCTGAACGGACTTAATAAGGTGGATACTGGGAGGATTTTTCCTCTTCTGTGGAGACTTGAACCAGGAGGCACAGTTTAAGAATAAAAGCTCTCCTTTTTAAGAGAGAGATGCGGATAATTTTTTTTCTCTCAGAGGGTTGTTAGTGTTATAATGGCATTGGTTACAGAACTTGTCTATTAAGGAAGCCTTCGTAATCCTCTATGTTAACTGCAAGTCTTTATTAACTACTTGTAACTATTTAAATTTATAAAGGCAAGGTGGAGGCAGGTTCAATTGAGGCATTCAAGAGGGCATTGGATGATTATTTAAATAGAAACAACATGCAGAGTTACGAGTAAAGGGCAGGAGATTGGCACTAAGTTAAAATGCTCAGAGAGCCGATGCAGACACGATGGGCCAATTGGCCTCTTTCTGCACTGTAATGATTCTGTGATTCTTTCCATATCTAAGTGTTAACACATCTCTGGCCAACACCACGCTGACCCTAGCATGTGCCTTCTTACTTCACTCTGTGGACAATACTGTACTCAGTCCCACAAGGCATCGGCTCCAAACTGAGCCAGAACCTGCAGGAACTCCGGATCCACCGGTGCCAGAGCTCGGCTGCCAGCCAAAGGCACCAGGGATTTCATTCAGCAGCACTATGTGACATTGAAGAAGGCAAATCCAGAATTTCCTATTCCAATGTGCCGGTGTACAGTCTAAGGCACGATATGATTTTGGAAGAGAGAGAAATGTGCCGTTGGATAATTTGAACTCTGAGCAGGTGGCAAAGGAACTGGAGTCTCTGATTACCAAGCCATGAATTGTAGAGCAATTGGACTGTGAAGAAAAAAAGCTTAATAAAAAATAATGGCATGGGAATGTTTCTGTTCTACTGTCTTGCCTCGGTTTCCCAGTGGAAAGATACGCAACTGTAAAATAGATCTGAATTAAAATGCAAAAAAACACTCTGTCTATACCAAACCCTTATACTATAGTTAGTATGTGGAACTCTCTTCCCCAGAAAGCAGTGGAGGCTGGGTCGTTGAATTTATCCAAGGTTAAGCTAGTCAGCTTTTCAAAAGACAAGAGAGAATTTTAACGTTGATTTTGCGTTCAATTGAGCTCCAAGCAGTCAGTGCATCATTTGACATCAAACAATGTGATTTGGACGAGTCTTGGTTGCAAAAACAGTGCTCATTTGTCATCAACTAAGCGCTCAATTAATATCATGACCCAACTCCAGGAGTCATCAATGCACTTAGAACCATAGAACCATAGAAAAGTTACAGCACAGAAGGAAGCCATTTGGCCCATCTTGTCCATGCCAGCCCGAAGACACCCAGGTGTCCTTTCTAATCCCACCTTCCTGCACCCGGCTCATAGCCCTGCAGCTTACAGCACTTAAGGTGCAGATCCAGGTATTTTTTAAAAGAGTTTAGAGTTTCTGCCTCTACCACCAACTTGGGCAGCGAATTCCAGACACCCACTACCCTCTGTGTAAAAAAGCTCTTCCTCATGTCCCCCCTACACCTTCTGCCACTTATCTTGAATCTATGTCCCCTGGTTCTAGAATTCTCCACCAAGGGAAACAATTTTATCCTGTCCACTCTATTTATTCCCCTCATAATTTTGTACACCTCAATCAAGTCACCTCTCAGCCTTTTTTGTTCTAAGGAAAATAACCTCAACCTATCCAATCTTTCCTCGTAGCTATACTTTTCTAACCCTGGCAACATTCTTGTAAACCTCCTCTGCACTCTCTCTAGAGCTATTACGCCCTTCCTGTAATGTGGTGACCAGAACTGCACACAATACTCCAGTTGTGGCCTCACCAGTGTTTTATACAATTCCAACATTATTTCCTTACTTTCATATTCTATAACCTCTGCCAATGAAGGAGAACATTCTATATGCCTTCTTTACAACCTTGTCTACTTGAACTGCTGTCTTCAGGGACCTGTGAACTTGTACACTAAGATCTCTCACTTCACCTACCCCTTAGTATATTCCCATTTATTGTGTAATCCCTGTAACTGTTTGACCTCCCTAAATGTATGATCTCACACCTCTATGTTAAAATCCATCTGCCACTTTACCGCCCACTCCACCAACCCACCTATATCGTTTTGGAGATGATGGCTATCCTCTACACTATCCACTACTCGGCCAATCTTTGAGTCACCTGAAAATTTCCAATTGTGCCCCCCACATTCACGTCCAAATCGTTAATATGTAACACAAACAGCAAGGGTCCCAACACTGTGGAACACCACTTGAGACAACTTTCCATTCGCAAGGGCATCCATCGACCATTACCCTTTGTTTCCTGTTACAAAGCCAACCTTTTATCCAGTTTGCCACATTACCCTGAATCCCATGGGCTTTTACTTTCCTGTCCAATCTGCCATGTGGGACCTTGTCAAATGCCTTGCTAAAATCCATGTACACAACATCCGCTGCTCTACCTTCATCAACCCTTCTTGTCGCTTCCTCAAAGAATTCAATCAAATTTGTGAGGCAAGACCTTCCTTTAACAAATCCATGCTGACCATTCCTGACTAGTCCATGCCTTTCCACATGACAATTAATCCTATCTCTCAGGATTGATTCTACTAATTTGCTCACCACGATGTAAGACTAACTGGCCTATAATTGTTTGGCATTTCCTTTGATCCCTTTTTAAACAATGGAACTACGTTTGCATTTCTCCAGTCCTCCGGTACCTCCCCTGTATCTAGTGAAGATTGGAAAATCATCCTCAGAGCATCTGCTATCTCCTCCCTGACTTCCTTCAGCAGCCTCGGAAACAATTCATCTGGCCCTGGTGACTTATCAACTTTCAAGGATTTCAACCCTTCGAGTACTTCCTCTCTCTTTATGACTATCTTGTCCAATATCTCACAGTGTTCCTCCTGGACGCCTATATCTACATCCTCCCTTTCCTTTGTAAACACGGAGACAAAATATTCATTCAAAACCCTTCCCACAGCCTCTGCATCTACACACAAGTTTCCATCTTCATCTCTGATAGGTCCCACTTTTTCCTTAACTAATCTTTTAGCATTGATGTATTGCTAAAACATTGGGTTATCTTTAACTTTACTTGCGAATCTTTTTTCATGCCCTCTCTTTGATTTCCTTATTTCCTTTTTTACTTCATCCCTGCACTTCCTATATTCGTCTAGGCTATCTGCAGTGCTTAGTTCTTTGTGCCTATCGCACGCTTTCTTTTTCTGTTTGATCTTCCCCTGTGTTCCTCTAGACAACCAGGGGGGTCTAGATTCGGCAGTACCACTTATTTTTTTAAGAGGCATGTCTACTTTGTACAATTAGGATCTCGCTTTTTAGTGCTTCCCACTGGTTTTCCACTGTTTTATCCTTCAGCAGTGCTGTCCAGTCCACCTCAGCCAAGTCCCTTCTCATTTCTGCAAAATTTGCCTTCCCCCAGTTCAAGACTTTTACTCCTGCCTTATCTCTGTCCTTTTCCACGGTAATGCTAAATCTAACTGAATTGTGACCACTGTCCCCGATATGGTCGCCAACTGTCACTTCACCCACTTGCCCTTCTTCGTTCCCCAAGACTAGGTCTAGAATTGCATCTCCTCTTGTTGGGTTTGTCACTAATTGGTTGAAAAAATTTTCCTGGACACACTGCATGAATTTTTCTCCCTCAGTGCCCCTAATATTCTTTGAATCCCAGTTGATGTTAGGATAGTTGAAGTCTCTTACTATTATTGCCCTCTTGTTCTTACAAGCAGAAATTTGCCTACATATTTGTTCTTTTATCTCCCTTTCACTATTTGGGGGTCTGTAGTATACTCCCAGTAGTGTTACTGCCCCATTTTTATTTCTAAGCTCAATCTATAAAGCCTCATTTGTTGACCCATTTAGTATACCATCTCTTCTCACAACTGGAATTGATTCTTTAACCATTAGTGCTACCCCCCCCCCACTCCGTTTTTATCTCCTACTCTATCGTGTCTGAAGACTCTATAACCAGGGATATTAAGCTGCCAGTTTTGTCCCTCTTTTAGCCAGGTCTCCGTTATAGCAATGACATCCTGCTGCCATGTGTCTACCTGTGCCCTTAACTCATCTACCTTGTTTGTAATACTCCTTGCATTGAAGTATAAACAGTTTAACCCCGTCAATTTCCCTTGCTGGACACTTTGTAAACTTTGCTTCTCCTATAACTCAATGTCTATCACAACGTCCCTAGCTAATGTTCTACCTCCATTTTTCTGATCTGAATCTGACCTATCTGATCCCACTCCTGGGATCCCATCTCCCTGCCACACTAGTTTAAATACTCCCCAACAGAACTAGCAAAAGTCCCTGCAAGGACACTGGTCCCAGCTCTGCCTGGGTGCAGCCTATCTGGTTTGTACAGGTCCCACCTTCCCCAGAACCGGTCCCAGTGCCTTAAGAATCTGAGCCCCTCCTGGCTACACCATCTCTCCAGCCACGTGTTCATTTGGTCTATCTTATTCCTGCCCCCGCTAGCACGTGGAACTGGGAGTAATCCTGAGATTACTACATTTGAGGTCCTGCATTTTAATTTATCTCCTAACTTCCTGTACTGAGCTTGCAGGTCCTCATCCCTTAGTTTATCTATGTCGTTGGTACCAATGTGTACTACGACCACTGGCTGTTTACCTTCCCTCCCCAGAATGTCCTGCAGCTGCTCCCTGACATCCTGGACCCTGGCACCAGGGAGGCAACATAAAACATCAACTTAAAAGCATTCAAAAGCCATTACAGTTTGTTAAATTTATGGAAGTGATCATTTAGCTTCAGATGCAATCATTAGGCGTCAAAGCGATTGTGACGATATCAGTGCAGCTTCCTCCATGTTATGATGGGAAAAATAAACAAATCTTACTGCTTATTTTCAAAATTTTTCCCTCCCTCACCCCTTCCTTCTGATCATTCTCTGGTGCCTCTGCTGTGCCGACTCTGCCAGGGTGAGTGACTCTGGGGGAATGAACAAGGGTTGCTTAGCCAGAGGAGCCTGCGGGGATGGGGGGAGGTGGTGTGTGATAAAGAAATTCTCAACAATGTAAGTAACAAAGTAAATGTGACAGCACTGAGAAATCAGAATGCAGTGAAATTTAATTTATAAGTATGAAATGAAATAAGAAAGCCTTGTAAGGTATTTTTGGCTGTAAGGTATATTTTGGTGAGTATGGCTAGTCTATGGGATAGCTCTCCCAATTTTGACACAAGCCCTCAGCTGTTAGTGAGAAGGACTTTGCAGGGTCAACAGGGCTAGTTTGATTTCCAGTGCCTAGGTCAGATGCTGGGTGATCCACTTGGTTTCATTCCTTTTTGTATGCTTTGTAGTGGTCTGATACAACTGAGTGGCTTGCTCAGCCATTTCACAGTCATCCACATTGTTGTGGGACTAGAGTTATATGTAGACCAGACCAGGTGAGGATGGCAGATTTCCTTCTCTGATGAAGGGGATGAGTTTTTATAACAATCAACAATCATTTCATGACCAAGACTAGCTTTTTAGTTCCAGATTTATTAATTCACCAGCTGCTGTGGTGGGATTCGAACCCATATCCCCATAACAAAAGCCTGGGCCTCTGGATTACTAGTCCGGTGTCATTAACACTGCACCACTGCCTCCCCAGTGACAACTGAATGATCACTTTGGAACACAGATTGTTGCAAATGAGTGCAAATTAACACTGTTGAGTGCAGAATAACGTCAACATTTCCTGGTAAGGTAGGGTTATGGAGACCACAACCAAATCAGCCACGTGTTCGTGGTTCTACTATCTTTACTCTCCTGGCAAAGTAAGCCTATTTCCTTGAACTTACTGCTAGCTTAGAATCTCAACTGAAAGAAATTTCCAAGCATTAGAGGAACATAGGGCAGAATTTTACGCCAGCGAGATTTTACAGTCCAGCCAAATTCAGTGGACTTTTGAACAGGTCGCTGCATTTCACAGCCCTGCCCCTGCTGCGACGTGGCCATGAAACTCCGCCCGTAGTCTGCAGAGTGACTCTGGACTGGGTCCTCAAATACAAGGTCCCCCCCCCCCCCCCAGGAGCCTCTAACCTAACAAATTTGTCCTAGGCTGGAACATACATTGAGGCGTGTCTTAGCAGACCAAACTTCTTTAAAGTTTCCCAGTACCAGCCCTTAGGAGTCTAACTTAGATTCCTAGAGTAGTGTGAGTCCTCGAGATCATATAGATTTGAGACTATAACCCCTTGTATTAATACATGTTTTTATTGAAGCCAACTGTACATTACAGTTTATAAATGAGGATCATATAATAGCATATATATGATAAATAAAGCTATAACATGCAAATCCTACATAAGATACGTATAATTTTTAAATCCGCCAGTCAGCAGTTTTTTTGGATAAACAAATATTGATTAACAAAGATTATATTCACAATCCAATATTATTATTTTACACTTTGAAGTGCTTCTGTCTCAGTTCTAGGGAGTCCGACAGTAAGTCCAACTCAACCTATGGCTGTAAAGAATGCTGACTTCTGTGTCTGCTAGCCATGTGTCTATTTAATAAAAAGTTTAGCTGAGCTGAAAAGAGGCTTCTACCATGCTTTGTATTTTCAAGAAAACACATTTGTTATCAAATCTGAGAGTGACCTCGGACCATCTTCTAATGTCTGGAAAAGCAAATTTGGCTGCTTCCCAACTCAATGGTTGAAGGTCTAGACATATTAGCAACAATTCAATTTAGCAGTCATTTTTCTAACTTTTTATGGCAAGTAACTATTTCTAATTATGTTTGCTTGATAATGCTAATTAGCAATTAACATTTCAACATTTTTGATTCCCCATCAAATGTGTGAGTTTCGTAACACATGATCTTATCAAAATGTGGAGCAGGCTCAAAGGGCCAATTGACCTACTTCTATCCCCACATCCTATGCAATGTCTTCTCTTTCTGTTATGCTACAATACCTCTGGAGTCACCAAAGATAATTCTTAGCACCTTCCTGTTTCTTGTCTACATGCTGCCCCTCAATGACTTGATCCGAAAACAATAACAACTTGTAATTAAGTAGCTTCTTGAATGTAATAAAACTTCCCAGTGCTTCATAGGAGTGTTATTAAGCAAAATTTGACACCGAACCACATAAGGAGATATTTAGTCAGATGACCAAAAGCTTTATCAAAGAGGTTTTGAGGAGCCTCTTGGAGGATGAACAAGAAGCTTTGGAGAGTCAGGAGGTGAGTTACTCACTGCAAAATTTCCAGCCTCTGAGCTGGTCTTGTAGCCACAGTATTTATCTTGTTGGAACAGCTAAGTGTCTGGTTAATGGTAACCCCTAGGTGGCGGGGGATTTAGTGATGGTAATACCATTGAATGTCAAGTGGAGATTCTCTCTTGTTGGAGATGGTCACTGCCTGGCACTTGTGTGACGCGAATGTTACTTTGCACTTATCAGCCCAAGCCTGAATGTTGTCCAAGTCTTGCTGCTTGTGGGCATGGATTTCTTCAGTATCTGAAGAATCGTGAATCACACTGTGAAATCATCAGTGAGCATCCCCACTTCTGACTTTATGATGGAGGGAAAGTCATTGATGAAGCAGCTGAAAATGCTTGAGCTTAGGACACTCCCCTAAGGAACTCCTGCAGTGATGTCCTGGGGCTGATAATTGACCTCCAATAACTGCATTTGTACTAGGTATGAATCCAATCATTGAAGAATATTCCCCGATTCACGTTGACTTCAATTTTGCAGGGGCTTCTTGATCCCACACTTGCTCAAGGTCAATCACTTTCACTTTCACCTCTGGAATTCAACATTTTTGTCCATGTTTGGACCAAGGTTGTAATGCTCTGGAGCTGAGTGCCTGCATCAGAATGCAAACTAAGCTTCAGTAAGCAGGTTATTGCTGAGTAACTGCCACTTGATAACTTCCATGATGATACCTTCCATCACTGATGATTGAGAGTAGATTGGCCAGATTGATTTTTCCTACTTTTTGTGGAAGGACATAGGTGGGCAAATTTCCACATTGTCAGGTGGATGCCTATGTTGGCTAGGAATGCCTTTATTTCTGGAGCATAAGTCTTCAGTACTACAGCCAGGATGTTGTTAGGGCTTATTGCCTTTGTTGTGTCCAGTGCCTTCAGCCATTTCTTGATATCATGTTGGGTGAATCAAATTGGCTAAAGTCTGACATTTGCTTGGCGTTTCTGGCTGAAAATGGTTGCAAATATTTTAACCTTGTCTTTTACGGTGACATGTTGGGAATCCCCATCATCAAGAACGAAGATCTTGTTGAGTCTCCTCCTCCTCCAGTTCGTTGTCCACAACCATCACGTTTGGATGTGGCAATACAGCAGACCTTTGATCTAATCCATTGGTTATAGGACCGCTTAGCTCTGTCGCTTAGCATGCATGTATTCCTGCGTTGTAGCTTCACGAGCTTGGCACCTCATTTTTAGGAATGCCTGCTGCTGCTCCTGACATGCTCTTCTACACTCCTCATTGAACCAGGGTTGATTACCTGGCTTGGAAGTAATTGTCAAGTGAGCAATATGTCAGACCATGAAAGTACAGTTTGTGGTAGAATATAATTCTGCGGTTGCCGATGGCTAACAGCATCTCATGGACAGCCAGTTTGACTAGCTGGGTTTATTCTGAATTTATCCCATTTAGCACATGATAGTGCCACAAAAAACAATGAAGAGCATCCTTCATGTGAAGATAGGGTTTATTTTCCACAAGGACTGTGTGGTGGTCACTCCTACCAATACTGTCATGGACAGATGCATCGGCGACTGATTGATTGGTGAGGGCGAAGTCAAGTAGGTTTTTCCCTCTTGTTAGTTCTCTCACCACCTGTCACAGGCTCAGCCTGGGTGATACAGGCCAGAATTTTATGCTGGTTGTATGGGCGCATGCCTGACCCGACAGCGAATGAAATCACACGCAAAGATGTCTGGTGCGAGTCCGGACATCACCGTGCACTCGTGCGATATTTCATTTGGCAGGCATGCGTGGCAGTCGGAAGCATGCCCGCCGACAATTAAGCAGGCAATGAAGCCTATGAAGGAAGCAATTGAGATCCATTTTTCTTGGCCTGTCCTCTTTTACAGTTGGCAGATGGGCCAATCGGCCAGGCGGCCTTTACATTTTCACTGAAACCTTGACCCAGGGCGAGTTAAAATGTCTGGGGTGAAATATGATAAAAAAAAAGATATCTGGGGACTGATTTTTTTTTTAGTTCTCCTGTCAGGTGCTTGAATGTGTTCCATACGCACAGTTTGATGCATTTTTTCTTGTCATTTAGGGCAGGATTTTACGACCCATGGGGTGGGGGGGGGGGGTGCCCAGCGTGTTCAGGCATAAAATAGTACGCAATTGGGCGAATGTCCTGACGTCATCACGCGATATTTTGGTTGGTGGGCCCGCACGAGAGTTGGCAGCACGCCCGCCGACAATTAAAAAGGCTATTAAGCCCATTAATCAATTAATTAAGCAGTAATTTTCACTGCTCGTCCAACCTTACGGTTGGCGGGCAGGTTAATCGGCCAAGCGACCTTTGTATTTTGTAGGAAACCTCATCCATGGGCAGGATGAGGTTTCCAACAGTAATTTTTTAAAAATAAAATTTTTTATACATCCTTTTTAATATGTCTCTGTTCATGTGACTGAGTCACATGTGGGGACATGTTTCTCTCATTTCTAAAATCTTTATTTTTGAATCCACAATTCTTCAGCTCTCTTAGGCAGCTCTGTGCCTTCAGGGAGCTTTCAGTGCACGCTCCCCCGCGCATGCACAGTCTTTAGTGCTCGCACTCCTCCCGTCCCTATCCCAGCAGTGCTGAGCTCCTCAGCGCGCCTTTTGCGCCAATTGCGGTTGGGGGCCAATCGCGGGCGGCAGACCGTTTCTCAGCCACTCCCAGGCCCACCCACCCGAAGAAATGGAAAGTCCTGCCCTTAACCTGTACAGGTCTGCAGCTCCCTGAGGTTGCTCCACAACAGCTGTCTGCCTTCAAGGAGCTCGCTAGAAGTGCCCAACCACACCCTAACCTTTGTCAGCACCCGCCCTCTTCCCATCCCCAACCGCAGAGCTGAGGCTTTCTCAGCGTGCATTTCACACTGGCCATCCATTAATTGGCCAGCCAGCATGAAATTGTGTTAGCTGGGCCAATTGTGGGGGGAAGCGCATTTCACATCCACTTCCAGGCTTGCGGATCGCATGCACATGACGAACATCAGATTCAGGCCACGTTCTTCAGTTTGCACATGAAGAGACTCCAGTTCATTGAAGAATGCCTTGTGAACCTGCACCTCATGCTCCAGGCAGACCTCAACCTACCTCAATTGCAAGGTCCACACTGGCCGCATCAGAAAAGCCAATAGTGACCATGAACATTTTTGCAACTATTTCCAGGGACAACTGAATCTTCTGCAACGTAAGCCAATTTGCAGTGCACACTTGTAATTGTAATGGAATCAAATAGAAATTACACCATTGGAAACAGGCTCAATTTAGTTTTGTGCTGGAGTTTATCCTCCATATGATTAGTTATGCTAATTCCATGTGCCTGCCTTGTTTCCATATCCCATTATTTCCCTTTCAACCATCTTTCTAACCTATTCTTAAGTGTTGAAATGGGTCTGGAGTTTCCATAGCTCTCCTCCCACTCTGTTATTGTAACTTGGTCCAAAGTATGTCAGAAAACTGATTTACATGGGTAAATGAGGTTTTGGCTACATTTCCTGCAAAGTTATGGTGGATGAATGTCTGTAGCACCAAAGAAATTCCCGGCTATGATCTCTGCTTTAAACACTAACTTCAGTAATGTATTTCAAAGCCTTATGATCCACTGTATCAAAGAAATTCCACTCCCTGTCCTAAATGTATGACATCTAACCTTATACCTATGTTTTCTTATTCTAACCCCTCAACTAGTGTGTTTGTGTGTCCCAGTTCATCATAATTTTAAATGCCTCTATCAAATCACCTTGCAATTTCCTTTTTTCTAAAAGCAATTTCCAAGACTTTTTTTGTATTTATATTTTCTTATACCAAACAGCCTCACTGTGAAGCCATGTGTACCTTCTCTATTGCCTTAGCATCTTCCCTATAGTGCAGCTGCCTTTGACCCTCAGAATTATTTACTATGCTTCCTATTTTAGTTCCAACTGCCCTCAACTCCTTTTTCCTGTTTTTCTCCTAATTCCATATCCTTTAATCTTCTCCAGTCGTCACTAGTATGGTAGCTTCTCTGAGGCTTTCTTAAAGTTCATGCACATGGCATCCACTGTCACCTCCTCAAAGAGCTCAGGTAACCAGTGTCCTATTTTTCAGGGTAGTCCAGTTGTTAAGTATATGAGCAGCAGACAGCAGAGGACCATCACAGAAGTTGTTACTTAGGAGTGTGTCTTTATGGAACACAAGCCCTTAATAGTTTGTGTTTTATTGTTCCATGTACAGTACTGTGATGGACTACGATCTTGCACTCTATATATACTCATTGCTATTTCTAAATTTTAAAACTGGGCTTTGGCTGATACAATCCTTAAAATGACTGAATTTATGTCCGCCTGTGACCCTAGAACAAAAGAAGCCACTTTGTAGTTTCGGCAAAACTCACATCTCGTTATCTCCAAGGAGCCACTAACAATCACCTGGGGTCTGCACAGCCCAACTTCAAAAAGAGCTATACGAAGGCCATTTGCATTTGATAACCCAGGCTTGCCAGCAGGAGACAGAGGGTCTGCTGTGACAAAAAGGCCCCTCAAGCATTCCTTTCAACTCAAAATGCCTGGGACGATTAGCAGTCTTTGAGACCCAGCCAAATTTCAGACGATGGATACACACCCTTTGTTGAAGACATGGTGGAGAGATGGGGGTCATGTGACCTAGGCCTGTGGCTTGTGGAACAAGTAATATTGCTTTGCTGAATTGTATAGCTGGGTCTATTGCTTTAACATCTGACTGGCAGGCCACACAGTAGGAGCTCTGCCCAGGCTGGACACCTGACCCTCATCTCCCCTGCTTCTGCTGGAAGTGCTATACCATCGCCTGTAAAACTGACTCATCCCTGTGTGCCTATTTCATCTTGTGAAGTCAAAACCATCAGAAAAGTGAATTTGACATTGGCTTTCAGCCCGCCAATCTCCATGAATGAATACCTCATTGGACTTTGATTCTGGATTTTCTCTGTGATCTCTGTAAGTAAAAACCTTGTCTCTATCCCTCTCTTTACTGCCTGAGTATGGAAGTGACATTGCAAACCCTCCCCAGTTTTGAGTGTGTGCAAATAAACTAACACTTTGAGTTCATTCTACCTTGAGTTCGCTATGGGGTTATTAATAGAAACTTGGATTGCACAAAAGCCGAGGTATTAGGGAAAAACATCACTGCTAATGGGAAGGGAAATAAATCAAAATACTTTTCTGTTTATGGACAGGTGGTGAGGGGAGAAATTAGTGCTGCTTAAGTTACCCCACTTCACCCCCCCACCCCCATCTATAACAGTACTGTATTCTAAATCTTATTATTTATTTAGTTTTGTAAATTCCAACAATTCTAGAGAAATATCCCTACGTTTAGCACTTAAATTCTATGGTTGATTATCGGTTATTGATTTCTAATTTAGTCTTCTCAATCTGATACCAAATTTTCTGTGTTTAGGATAACTTTCCCTATTCCTATGCCTGATCATACTGGATCATCAAGGTACAATAATACAGGAACTGCATCGCCAATGACATCACAATGACAATGACTATGTAGTTTAGGTTTTAATATTAGGCTATAGGGTTATGCTTATGGTTAGTTGTTAGGGTTATTCCTTTGGGATAGGAGTCAGTTTTGGGATTAGGATTAGGAATTAGGTTTATGGTCAGTGTTAGGGGCTAATGTTTAGATGAGTATAATGGTTACTGTTTAGTGCTTGGATTAGAAACCACTATTTACAGCATTACCACTAGATGAGGCACAGAGGAAAAGTGGTTAAGGAAGAAGTTGCTAGAGGCAATTTTATTGTCCATTTAAATTAATAGATTTAAAATTGGGAAAGTGTGCACTCTTTCCTGTCAAATTTCCCCTATGTGCTGCCTCCAGCCGTTTGTGTGTGCCCAGGTACAGGTAAAGGAAAATCTGCTCCCACTGTTAGCATGGTTAAAAGGGTTTATGCACATAATTTTCAATCATTTGATACATTGATACATTTTGTTTTTTCTTGAAAAAGCACAACTTTCTCCTTGTATCCTCTAACAGGAATAAATGCTCAATTTTCTCTCTGTCCCCACTTACTTTTATATCAAAGGTTGCTATGGATGGCATTGTGAAGTCATGTGATCTAGCCTCAGCTGTGCTGTGGCTTTAAAGCAGTTTGTTAATGCCATGACCGTTTTTTTATGGTATCAGATTAAGTTGTTGTGGCATCATTAACCATATAATGTTTCTATTGTATTCAGTGGAATATCAGCTAGGGAGCCAATATCATAATGATAGTTTAATTTGCATAAGTTCATGCAGCAGCAACTTGCATTTACATCATGTACTTTTGTTTTACCTCCTACTGTAGATGCAAGTGTTTTGTTTGTTTATTATTCCTTCTTTTCATCATCCCCACAACCTTCCTTCTATTTTTCATTTATCTTTATGGTTATAAACATACCTTACTTACCCTTATTTTCCCATGACGGATTTGTCATAAGGCTGCTATTGTTGTAGCACCACTGAATTTCCAAAGACTGACACTTGAACAGGTACTCATTTGTCTGAGCTAGCTTGCCTGGCTCTAGCCACAACATCAATGCACGTCATAAACATTCCTTTTTGGGCTTAAATTAAACACCAGACCCAAGAGTGACATGGATAGATTTATTATAAAAACAGTGGTAGCTCATATTTTTTTATTTTCTGGCTTAATTGTACAAAATGTTGGAGCAAAGAGATTTTAATGTATGCCTTTTTTTCCTATAATTTGTATGTTTGTTTCTAAGTTTTCTGCTTCGTTGTCTCAGTATGATCTAGGCATTATAGTTTCACAGGAGAAGGGGAAGAACTATAACACAGCAACTGGGAAACCTGCCTATATTAGTTATCAATTTAAATTTCTTTCAGTGTTAGGATTAATTACCTATGTTCACATAGATAATGACCAGTCTGTTCAATGCACATTCATCATGGAACCCAAGACAGGTTGTTTGATTAGGTGTCAATGGCAATTTCTTTTAGCTGCATATAGTGACACCCCAAGTCCAGCCAGAATGGAGATGATTGAGTCAATCACATCTGGAGACCTCACTCTTGTAAGTAACTGGGATTGATTTCTCACACAATTTGCATATTGTAACTATCCTCCATTCGTTGCATTTAGCTGGATAAATAATCCTGCTCTACTCTGGAGACTCCACTGTAGTTCTGGTAATGAGTTCAAAGAATCTCTGTAATCTATGAGTCCATCTCCAAGTCATTGGTTGACATCAATATCAACTTGGAATTTCTTTATATCTTATCAGTGATTTACTGGTTCCTGTTGAAGCAAAAAATGGGCTTAATATGCTCCTGTCAATTGAATGCAGAGACATTTGGTTATATCCGTTTTAAGTATCTTTATTTATTGGATAGTTGAAGATTTAAATTCCAGCTATCACAGTTTGAGCTAGTTTTTGTGAATGGGCCTTATCTCAATACACATTCAAAGAATTTGCAATGTTAGTTCTGTGTGTGAACCTGAGAAGTCATATTACAGACTTTAGCCAGCATAATGGCCTAACCTAGTTTGACTATTTGGTTACATTGAGATATGAAACAACTGAGATACCGTTTTTAGAGTTATGTTGAAAGATTGTTATGCAGAAGTATCTTTCTTGTTTCATTGTGAAGTAGATCAAGGTTTTAAATTACACCATTTTCTACTACTTATTGTTCAGTTGCAATTTTTATTCAAACCAATTACCAGCTGGTCTGTAGCTTGTACCTTGGTCTGATAGAGTATACATGAATCTACCTTCTGAAGACAGTGAATTAAATGTTGGCATGTGATGTAAGTTGCTGTACAAGCGGCTATCAAGCGGCACTTGCTTAGCAATAACCTGCTCACTGACATTCAGTTTGGGTTCCGCCAGGGCCACTCAGCTCCTGAACTCATTACAGCCTTGATTCCAATATGGACAAAAGAGCTGAACTCTCAAGGTGAGGTGAGAGTGACTGCCCTTGACACGAAGACCGAGTGTGGTATCAAGGAACCCCAGCAAAACTGGAGTCAATGGGATTCAGGGGAAAACTCTCCACTGGTTTCAGTCATACCTAGCACAAAGGAAGATGTTTGTAATTGTTGGAGGTCAGTCATCTCAGCTGTAGGACATCACTGCAGGAGTTCCTCAGGATAGTGTCCGAGGCCCAATCATCTTCAGCTGCTTCATCAATGACCTTCTTTCCATCAGAAGGTCAGAAGTGGGGATGTTCGCTGATGATTGCACAATGTTCAACACCATTTGCGACTCCTCAGATACTAAAGCAGTCCATGTCCAAATGCAGCAAGACCTGGACGATATCCGGGCTTGGGCTGACAAGGGGCAGGTAACATTCGTGCCACACAAGTGCCAGGCAATGACCGTCTCCAACAAGAGAGAATCTGACCGTCCCTTGACGTTCAATGGCATTACCATCACTGAATCCCTCACAATCAACATCCTGGGGTTACCATTGATCAGAAACTGAACTGGAATAGCCATATAAAAACTGTGGCTACAAGAGCAGGTCAGACGCTAGGAATCCTGCGATGAGTAACTCACCTCCTGGCTCCCCAAAGCCTGTCCACCATCTACAAGTCAGGAGTGTGTTGGAATACTCCCCACTTGCCTAGATCCCACAACACTCAAAAGACTTGAAACTGTCTAGGACAAAGCAGCCCTCTTTACTGGCACCACATCCACAAACATTCACACTCTCCACCACCGACGCACAGTAACAGCGGTGTGTACCATCTACAAGATGCATTGCAGGAATTCACCAAGACTCCTTAGACAGCACCATCCAAACCCACAACCACTACCATCTAGAAGGAAAAGGGCAGCAGATAGAGGGGAACACCATCATCTTGGAGGAAGTTCCCCTCCAAGTCACTCACTATCCTGACTTGGAAATATGTTGCCTTTCCTTCACTGTCGCTGGGTCAAAATCCTGGAACTCCCTTCCTAACAGCACTGTAGGTGTACCTACACCAGAGGGACTGCAGCAGTTCAAGAATGCAGTTCACCACCACCTTCTCAAGGGCAACTAGGGATGGGCAATAAATGCTGGCCCAACCAGAAAAGCCCACATCCCGTGAATGAATAAAAAATAAGTTGGCAAAGGTTCCCTGTTTGATACCTGGATCCCGCTATTGTTTACCTATTGTTGAGCAGGTAATCCAGATTATGAGGAATGTGAGGTCTACTAATGGGAATAATTGATTTTACTGTACCCAAATAGAATATCCAGCATCATATTTTATTGCTGTAACAATCCTCATGGGTCTTGATTTAGATAACCTAGATATTGGGAAGGAAAATAGAAAGGAGAAAAGAATAACTTTTTATCCCTGTGAGAATAATAAATCTGCTTCCTGGCAAATTTCTGTGCATACACACATGTTTACAATGTGATAAATCCTCAACTAAGGAGGGTTTCACTTCAACAGCTCTAATGTGATTTCTTATGATACCACTTGGGACAATCCTTGCCAAATTGACAACGTCAGTGTCGCAGCAGAACATAAATTATCTAACTGTAATGTGAAGGTGATTGTGTAAATCTGCTAACTTTCCAAATAGTGAATGGATTTTTAAAAAATAATTGCTGAAAGTTTAGGTTTCTTTTTAATTATTTAATGGTATGTGGGTGCCACTGGCAAAACCAGCATTTATTGCCCATGCCTAATTGCCCTTGGACCACTGAAGTCCATGTGGTGATGGTATTCCCACAGTGCCTAACAGGAGGGAATTCCAGGATTTTCACAAGGCAATGATGAAGGAATGATAATTGATTTACAAGTCAGGATGATGTGTGACTTGGAGGAGAAATTGCAGTTCATGGTGTTCCCAAGGGCCTGCTGCCTTTGTTCTTCTTGGTGATAAAAATTATGGGTTTGCGAGGTGCTACGAAAGAAACCTTGGGGAGTTTCTGCAGTGCATTTTGTAAATGATATATGCTGCTGGTACAGTGCCAGAGTGATTGGAGTGAATATTTAAGGTGGTGGATGGGGCGCCAAACAGGATGGCATGGAGCTTTTTGAGTGTTGTTGGAGCTGCACTCATCCAGACAAATGGAGAAAGCATTACATCATCATCCTGACTTCCGCCTTGTAGATGGTGGAAAGACTTTGGGAGGTTGGCCAGTTGCCACAAACTCCCAGCTTCTGGCCTGCCCTTGTACTTATTTATATGGCTGATCCAGCTGAGCTTCTGGTCAATTGTAATGTCCAAGATGTTGATGGTAGGGATTAGGTGATGATAATGCCATTGAGTGTCAGGTTTACTTTTTGTTGAGTTCATGATTGTTACTTTCCATCACTTATCAGACAAAACCTGAATGTTGTCCAGATCTTGCTGCATGCGAGCACGGGCTGATTCATTATCTAAGGAGTTGTAAGTGAAACTGAGCACTGTTCAATCATCAACAAATATGGCCACTTCTGACCTCATGATCGAGGGAAAGTCATTGATGATGCAACTGGAGATATTTGGGCCTGGGACATTACCCTGAGGAACCCTTGTGGCGGTGTCCTGGGGCTGAGATGCTTGGCCCCAACAACCACAACCTTCTTCCTTTGTGTTAGGTGTGAATTGAACCAGAGCAGAGGTTTTCTCCAATTTCTAGTGTCTTTAGTTCTACCAGGCTTAATGCCACACTCCATCAAACGATCTCTTAGTGTCAAGGGCAGTTACTCACACCTCACCTCAGTAATTCAGCTCTTTTGACAATGTTTGGATTCAGACTGTGATGAGGTCTGGAGCTCAGTGGTCCTGGCAGAATCCAAACTTTAATAATGCTATAGGTTTCGAATTAGCCCCTAATTCTTAATTTAACAACAGTGCAATTCTTGGCTGGGCCCTGACCTGCAAGGTACGAATGACAGTTATTATAATTCAAGCAGAATTTATGAAGTAGATGGTAAAAAATGCTTAACAAAAAGCAGTGAAGATGATGCGGAATTAACTTATCGCCAAAGGCCTATGATTCCTGAGTTGTCGCCAGCATATGTGATATCAATTTGTTCTTCCATCTTGTCTCCTGAAGTTTTCTCTAAGACTATGCCAAAGCTGGGTCTCAGCTTCCAACTTTTATCCTCTATTTTGACTAGTTCAAATTGATCCTTACAGTTGACTAAGTTTGGTGCCACTTGATGTCACCCCACCTCCATAGTCCTTGGGGTCCTTACCATGTATGCCCAAAAAATGGGTGCCTGGGTCACATTCCTTTGTGAACAGAACTTACATACTTCTGCTTGTGCTTTGGTTGGCATCACAGACTAAGAGCCATATTCCACCAACATTTGTATGGGTAGCACCGCTAGCTAAACCAGTCATGACCTGCTGAGATGGGAG
This sequence comes from Cetorhinus maximus, assembly GCF_964194155.1. Classification (NCBI taxonomy): domain Eukaryota; kingdom Metazoa; phylum Chordata; class Chondrichthyes; order Lamniformes; family Cetorhinidae; genus Cetorhinus; species Cetorhinus maximus. The sequence goes on along the minus strand of NC_135880.1, from coordinate 74,578,965 downwards.
TCCTGATAGTGAAAACTTTTAAATTAAAATAATCTAAAGATGGACCTTGAAAATTTCAAGTTGGGACTGTGACTATTTCCTTTGGCAGCTTGTTCCATTGTGGGATTGTGCTTGTGAAGAAAGATTGTTGATGCATTGTTTTGGAAACATGGTCTTTGTACTTTGTGTGGATGACTACCTCGTGTTTTATCATTGCCAGAGGGCACCAGGAACTTGTTTCTGTCAATTCCCACCAGTCCATTCCATATTTTATAGAACATGATCAGTCTTTTTTTCCTTCCTTTGCTGTGGTGATTCCCATTCCAAATCTTTGATTAAGGATGTAACACTGTATTTCCCATACTGATTTGTGCAGAATCATGAAGTACATCTTTGGATCACTTCAAACTTATTTATATCTCTTGCCATATAAAGATTCCACTCACAACTTGCATACTCCAGGCTTGGATGAATAAACGTTTGATAAGCTATAACTCAGATATTTTTGTTGCAATACCAAAATTTCCTCAGAAATCTAAGAACCTTTCCAAGTTTTCCAAACGGGTCACTTCGAGGACAAACAATGTTAAATCCCCTTAAACACATTTCATCCTGGTTACATGCTGTTTCACACTGATACAAGTCAATTACTGTTTCCACAAATTTAAGTCAATTACAAGCAAATGTTATAGCATCATGATCTTTGGCAAACTACACTAAAGGATACATGAATTAATATGTTAATGACTTAATACATTAATTGTACCTACTGAATATATAATATTTGTTTAACAAAATAAAGATAAGATTCAGATGCTGAGCTTAGCTACATGAAAGGAACATTAATTATTGAATATTGACCAGAAACTAAACTGGACTAGCCATATAAAAACTGTGGCTACAAGAGCAGGTCAGAGACAAGGAATCCTGCTGCATCTAACTCACTTCCTGACTCCCCAAAACCTGTCCATCATATACAAAGCACAAGTCAGGAGTGTGATGGAATACTCTCCACTTGCCTGGATGAGTGCAGCTCCAACAACACTCGAGAAGCTCAACACCATCCACGATAAAGCAGTCTGCTTGATTGGCACACATTCCACAAACATTCACTCCCTCCACCACTGACGAACAGTGGCAGCAGTGTGTACCAGTTACAAGATGCACTGCAGGAGCTATGCGCTTCCTGTGCGGGGGGGAGGGATTTTCCCTAACTGTCAGAGTGTGCTCTTTTGCGCATGTGCGCGAAAGAGCGTACATCTCCCTGAGACTAAATGCTGCCTCAGGGAGAGTGCTGTACAATGTCACACGAGATGGGACATGTTAATAAATACCACAAAAAATTTATTAAAGTGTTTTAAAACCGACATGAAACCTCATCCCACTGGTGGATGAGGTTTCATGTTTTTTCAGAAGCCCGCTGGGGCTCCTAGCCTGCCCACCAACCTTAAGGTTGGACGGGCAGGGCCTTTAATTGCCTTAATTATCCTGTCAATGGCCTCAATTGACAGGGGCCCCGCCCCCACCTCGCCGACGGAAAAATTCTGCCCCTATTTTCCAAGTCTACTTTAGCCAACTCTGTCTTCATACCCATATAGTTGCCTTTATTTAATTTTAAGATGCTAGTTTCAGACCCAGGTTTCTCATTCGCAAACTGAATGTGACATTCTATCATGCTATAATCATTCTTGCCTAGACAATCCTTTATCATTAATCCTGTCTCATTACACATTATCAGGTCTAAAATTGCCTGTTTCCAGAACATTTTGTTCTAAGAAAGTCTCCGAATAAACTCTATGAACTCATCCTCAAAGCTACCTTTGTCAAATTGATTTGTCAACCTTTATGAAAATTAAAATTTCCCACGATTATCTCAGTATCTTTCTTACAAGCCCCCATTATTTCTTGATTTATACTCTGTCCTACAGTGTAAGTACTGTTAGGGACCAATCAACTACTCCTTCCGTTGCTGTTTCTTATTTCCATCCAAACGGATTCTACATTTTGATATTCCGAGCCAAGGTCATTTCTCACTATTCAATTTTTCTCCTATTAAGAGAGCTACTCCACCTCCCTTTCCTTTCTTCCTATTTTTCCAAAATGTCAAAAACCTTTCTATATTCCATTCTCAGCCCTGGTCACTTTGCAACCATGGGTAGAATCGTCCCAGATTTGTACTAAGTGCGGTAGCGGATGGGTAAAACAACGTTTTACCTGCCGGCCGCAATGGCAGCTTTTCACGCCATATCATCCCAAACCCACTGCATTAATTATGCATTGCTGGAAACACACCGTTTTCATGATGGGTGGGCTCTCATTCGCCTGCCACACCAACACCTCGCCGCTGCTTCACGCCGAGCACCAAAGTGCAGCTACGTTGACACCCCTCAGTGCTTCCAGCCCAGGACTGCTGCACAGAAGACATGGCCCCGAAAGGCAAGAAGATTCAGCCCCCAGGTTCAATGACGCATCCCTCAAGCGCCTTTTGGACGCGGTGGAGGCCTGCCATGACATCCCTACCCCCACTGTGGCCGTAGGATGGGCAGCAACATCACTAATCTGGCTTCAGATGCGGTGGCAGCGGTGGTCAGTGCCAACGCCCTGCAAAAGAGGTCAGCCACCCAGTGCCGCAAGAGGATGAATGATCTTCTCCATTTCGCCAGGAAAGGTCACTCTTCTCATCACTCTCAACAATCATACTCAAAAACCCATCACACATCCACAGGGCCCTCACTGACTGCCAGTTCAAGGGACATCACCATTCACTCTCTCTCACACAAACCTTCGTTGTCCTCACCCCATCCATGGGACCACTCACTACCCACACATGTCAGGCATATGTATCATCTGGCCTGGCAGGCATCCTGCTTACACTCTTTCTATCTCTATTCATGCAGGACAAGCTGGCACACAACAAGAGGAGAGGTCGCAGACTGGTGGAGGAATGCCTAAAATCAAGGTCCCCACAGACTTTGAAAAGAGAGCCATCCAGCTTGCTGGCGAGAAGCTGGACCATTCATGTGCTGATTGTGAGGTCGGCGGGTGTTGTACCAAGTGAGGATCCAGCAGTGCAACATCCATTCTCATCCATGCTCTGAGGATGTGCACTAATTATCTGTCCTTGCTTTCGCAGGCACATCTGGGGAACTGCCAAGAGAGTCCATGACCCAGGGCCTTCAATCAAGCCCTGAGGGAAGCTCAGAAGAGGATCCACTGAAACCTTCCCTGCGGACCTATCACAGCGCTCACCCACACCCTCCACCAGCACAGAGACACAGACCTCCGTGGGACCTAACTTTGGAGTGGCCTCAGGATCACAATCTGGTGAGCACATTGCACTTTCTGATCCACAGCAGGCGGCAGCAGGGACTTCCCAGATCCCCGGCACTCAGAGGACTGCTGGAGGTCTGAAATTTGCTGAGACCGAGTCAGATGACGAGCCTCTGAACTCTGTCATGTCACAGTCGCTTGAGCTGCAAAGGCAAGCTCGGGAGCATTAGGAAGTGATGTCCACTGCACTCCTCAGAGTAGTTTGTCTGCCTTCAGGCTGAGCTGATAGTGCCAGCATGCCGATGCACCGAGGTCAACACTGGTAGGATGGCGGACATCATGGAGACCTTGGTTCAGGACGTCGCTCCTGCACTGCTGCATGGGCTGAACTCCATCGCTGATGCCATAGTTGGCCTCCAACAGTGTGTATGCGAGCGAGGAGCAGGGCAGCCCGATCTCACTCCAGCTTCCCCATCTCCTCAAAGAGCCAGGGGCTCTTGGGCACCCATGGGGAGGAGTATCAGCAAGTGCACCACCCCCCACCTCCGCCCAGGGCCATCCATCCACGTGACTCCGTGAGCGTCCTGCCCATCCAAATCCCGTCTTCCTGTGACTCAGCAACTCCAGCTCCTCAGGCCAAGGAGGGTACCACCACACAGTAGGACCCCAAAAGCAGGCCGGGGCCCTCCAGGTCTCAGCCCTTCAGAGGACGCCAGCCAAGGTTATCACAGTAGCAATCATCAGGCTGCCTCCACCTCCGCTGTGGATGTCTGGGGAGCACCAAGACGTAGTGGCAGATTTAGGAAAGTTAAGAAGGTGTGGTTGCACAGCCTGGACATGGGTGTTAATCACTTGTACATAATGTTCACTAGTGCAAATAAACTTCCAAAAATGTCTCCCTGCTTATGGCTGCTTGTTCTGATGAGCAGTGTTTGTGCCACTCAGATGTGAAACCTTTCTGCACAAGATAAAGGCAAATGCCTCAGTCCAGGGTCTCTTCCTTGTGCTTTGTGCAGCCTTCAGAGCAAAGTGATGGCCCAACTCACACCCCCTGGACATATTAGTGATGCCTGCACCTCGACGATGCTTGTCATTGCTGCCAGAATGTTGTGGGCAGGTTCCGTCATTCTCTCTGTGTGCTCTCAGCACCTTTAGGGCAGGGCTGGCCCCATGTCTTCAGCATCTGTGACCAGTGACGCTGTGCGTCAACAGCCATGTCCTGTGTGGGTAGCCCTTGTTCCCTAGGAGCCAACCTTGCAGACTCTGTGGACCCTGGAAGACGTCAGGGATCTGTGACTGACTGAGAATGCAGGAGTCGTGGACAGTCCCTGGATACAGGGCACAGACCTGCAGAATGCATTTGTGGTGGTCGTACACCAGCTGCACATTCAACGAATGGAAGCCCTTGCAGTTGACATAGTTGACCCCTTGTTGCGACGGAGATCTGAGCACCACGGTAGTGCAGTTGATTGCACCCTGCACCTATGGGAAACCCGGGAACTAGGCAAATCTAGTGTCTTGCACCCTGGCTCTCCAGGTCCCAGGCGAAATGCACAAAGTTGTGTGCCCTCACGAAGATGGTATCCGTGACCTCATAGATGTATTTATGTGTGGAGGCTTGTGATATTCCACAGAGGTCACCTGTGGAGCCCTGAAAGGAGCCACTGGCGTAAAAATTGAGCCCTACAGTCACTTTAATGGCCACTGGCAGTGGATGCCCTCCATGTCCTTGTGGCCCCAAATCATGCAGTAGTAGGCAGGTGTGACCGACCAGTTCCCTAGACATGAGCAGTCTTTGGCAACACTGGTTGTTGGTCTTCTGCAGGAATGAAAGGCAGCGTCAATAGACCCTGGGTTGAGCTACGCGCCAACCAATGACGGCTCACCGTGGCTCTTCAGCAACGTGTGTGGGAGCCCCATCCGCCCCTGCTTCCTGAGGATGCTGCTCCTCTCTCTGCACAGCCAGGCACCTCCTTCGCTCTCTTCTCCGTTGTCTCCACTCCCTGTACGCCACGAGGCATACAGCTAGTTCACCAGGCTCTATGCCCCTTATGTACTTCTCCTGCAGGATGAAAGAGAGACACATGGGTTAGTTTAAGTGTAAAAAGAACCTCCCTTGGTTAGGTCTGAAGGCCCTTTAATGCATCCCGGAGAGTGCTGGCCAGCAGTTGGATGGCCAGAGTTTAGTGTGCTGCACGGCTGCCCGAAACCCTCCACCCCACTCCACCTGACCGATTGGCGGCAGCTTTGCCCATTGGACTGCATGCTGTGCTCTCAGCTCAGATGCAGGTATTATCGAAACCCACGCTGCAATGCTGCATTGTTAGCTTGAATGATCGGCAAACTGATCCAAACTAGGATGATGACATTGCAAGGGGTTGTGAGCACCTCCACCAGTGACTGCCTCATGGCCAGCTTTAGCAAGGAGATTGTACAATGTGCCCAGTTGTCCAACTGTTCTACAGTCCACTAAAATATTCATTTTAGTTTGTGCCCAACGGGTGAAAAAATCTTGAGCACTTGGTGGCACTTTCATGCCTCTGCATTGCTTGAGTGGGCAAATAAGCTAGAGGCCTGACTCCACGCGTGCCAATGTGGCTGCACCTGAACAATCCAACAGTCTCAGCTGCAAAGGAATTATCACTTTCTAGAAGGTTTACCTAATTTGTGGCCACTTCCCTTCACCCCCCACCAAACCCTCCCCCTACCCACACCCACCACCTCGCACATGCTTGTGCACTACCTTCAACCACAGGACAGCCCTTGCTCCCAACCCGAAGTCACATCAACCTTGCCCTCACGCCCCAATACACCTCAACCTTGAAGTCCAGCGGGTGACCTGGGCAAGCTCTGCGCAACGTTACTGTGTACTCACCTCTAAGTTCCGCTCAAAGTGTAGCCCATCAAGTGCACGCCTTATATACGCTGTTGTGAAACACGTCAGCGTGGAATCACGTCAATGTGGGCAGACAGTTCAGCACTAGGGGATGATTCCAGCAGGCTAGTCTTATAATGATATTCAGATGTATTACAATGAGGTTCCCGACGTCTGATGGCAGGAAACGCAACCAACATTGACAGGCTGATATGACGATCGCAAACTAGTTTCACGACGTGAAACTGATTTTTGGTCTTCTAGCCATATTGTCCGCTCATGCCACCGAGCACATCCAGCACCAGGGGCAAGGACAATTCCACCCCATGTCTTTGTAATAGCTATCATATCTTACCCATTTATTTCAATTATTTCTTATTACGAATGCTACGTGCATTCAGAAAAAGCTTTGATTCTGTCTTTTTACCACCTATCCCTACTCTGATTTTATTTGCTGGTGCACTCTTAAGCTTGTACGTTGCATGCCTCCCTGTCACACACTGGCTATCATTCTTCGTATCGCTGAGAGTAGATAATTGGTTAGTAATTGGCTGGATTGGATTTGTCCTTCACTTTGTGGATAGGACAAACCTGGACAATTTTCCAATTTGCTGCGTAGTTGTCCTGAGAAAGCTTGGCTAGAGGCTCTGCCACTTTTGGAGTGAGTACAAGTCTTCAGCGCTACAAGTAGGATATTCTTGGGGCCCACAAACTTTGTAGCATCAAGTGTACTCAGCCACACCCAGATATCATGTGGAGTGAATTGAATTTGCTAAAGACTGGCTCTTATGATGGCAAGGAACTCAGGAGGGGGCTGATATGGTTCACCTACTCAGCACTTATGGCTGAAGCTGGTTTCAAATGCCTCAGCCTTTTCTCTTACACTTATGTGTTAGGCTGTATCAATCATTGAGCATGGGGATTTTACTGGAGCCTCCTCCTTCTATTAGTCCTTTAATTACCGACTACCATTCATTACTGGATGTGACAGGGCTGCAGAGCTTGGATCTGATCTGGTGGTTGCGTGATGTCTTAGCTGAGTTTATAAAATGCTGCTTCCACTGTTTAGTGGGTGTGTAGACAGTGTAGTAGCTTCAGCAATTTAGCTCCTCTTTTTCAGGTTACACCTGATGCTGTTTCTGGCATGCTCTCCTGCACTCCTCATTGAACCTGGGTTGATCTCTGGCTTGATTGTGATGGTCGATTAAGGAATATGCCAGATCACAAGGTTATAGAGTGTAATGGAATACAATTTTGCTGTTGGTGATGGCACCTCATGGATGCCTAGTTTTGAGCAGCTAGAGATGTATTGCTGAAAATCGGAGACATGTCAAAGCTTTTCACCTTGCACTCATCAGGACACTTTGCAAGAATATCAAAATAAATGGAAAACAACAGCTTACACTGTATGAAAAGAGAGTGCTGATTGGTTGGCAAGTGGATCCTGATTGGTAGATGCATTGTCATGAAGAATGCACCAGTAATGGTGACTGACAGTTAACTACCAAGCATTCTTTGAAACTTAAACCAGGCAGCTTGACCCTGATTGGTCAAGGCATTGCCTTGAGGAATGAGTCAGTGAATGGCTGTCACTTATTTTGTTTCGCTGAAACAGGCGCAATCTGTATACACGTTCTTTCTGTCTATTAATATATGTAGCTTCCAGTACGAGTAAATGCGCCACACTGCAAGCCTGACTGACGATCTTAAATTGGTTTTTAGCATACTAAGAATTATTAAGCAAATGTTGTCCAGTCACAGAATCACATCTCATGTTGCACAATGTGTTTTGAGTTTTGCAAGCACGGGCTGGTTGGATACGGTCTGGATCTTGCCCGTTGCGAGCAGCGGCTAGGACATGCTGTTTGACACGACCCACCAGTCTTTGGGACATACAGCCTACATATCCAGCATCACACTGGCACTGAAATTCATATACCACATTACTCATTTGTGTGAAAGGCAGAAAGTCTTTTTTTTTGGCTTGACAGCAGCATCCTGTTAGTGGCAAATAACACTTGTGTTGCTATTGCATAGTTTTTTTTTAAATTCATTCATGGGATGTGGGCTTCACTGGCTGGGCCAGCATTTATTGCCCATCCCTAGTTGCCCTTGGGAAGGTGGTGGTGAGCTGCCTTCTTGAACCGCTACAGTCTATGTGGTGTAGGTACACCCACAGTGCTGTAAGGGAGGGAGTTCCAGGATTTTGACCCAGCGACAGTGAAGGAACGGTGATATGTTTCCAAGTCAGGATGATGAGTGACTTGGAGGGGAACTTCTAGATGGTGGTCTTCCCATCTATCTGCTGTCTTTGTCCTTCTAGGTGGTAGTAGTCGCAGGTTTAGTATCTAAGGAGTCTTAGTGAATTTGTGCAGTGCATCTTGTAGATGGTACACACTGCTGCTACTGTGCATTGGTGGTGGAGGGAGTGAATGTTTTTGGATGTGGTTCTGATCAAGTGGGCTGCTTTGTCCAGGACGGTGTCAAACTTCCTGAGTGTTGTGGCTCACAATCATCCAAGCAAGTGGGGAGTATTCGATCATGCTGCTGACTTGTGCCTTGTAGATGGTGGACAGGCTTTGGGGAGTCAGGAGGTGAGTTACTCATCGCAGGATTCCTAGCCTCTGACCTGCTCTTGTAGCCACAGTATTTATATGGCTAGTCCAGTTCAGTTTCTGGTCAATGGTAACCCCCAGGATGTTGATAGCAGTGGATTCCGTGATGGTAATGCCATTGAACATCAAAGGGCAATGGTTGGATTCTCTCTTGTTGATGATGGTCATTGCCTGGCATTTGTGTGGTGCAAATGTTACTTGCCACTTGTCAGCCCAAGCCTGGATATTGTCCAGGTCTTGCTGCATTTGGACATGGACTGCTTCAGTATCTTGGGAGACACGAATGGCGCCGAACATTGTGCAATCATCAGCGAACATCTCCACTTCTGAACTTATGATGGAAGCAAGGTCATAGCTGAAGCAGCTGAAGATGGTTGGGCTAGGACACTACCCTGAGGAACTCCTGCAGTGATGTCCTAGATCTGAGATGACTGACCCTCTAACAACCACAACCGTCTTCCATTGTGCTAGGTATGACTCCAACCAGCGGAGTGTTTTCCCCGATTCCCGATTCCGACTGCAGTTTTGCCACACTCAGTCAAATGCTGCTTTGATGTCAAGGACAGTCACTTTCACCTCATCTTGGGAGTTCAGCTCTTTTGTCCATGTTTGAGCCAAGGCTATAATGAGGTCAGGAGCTGAGTGGCCCTGGTGGAACCCAAAGTGAGTGTCAGTGAGCAGGTTATTGCTAAATAAGTGCCGCTTGGTAGCACAGTTGATGACCCCTTTCATTACTTTACTGATGATCAAGAGTGGACTGATGGGGCGGTAATTGGCCGGGTTGGATTTGTCCTGCTTTTTGTGTACAGGACATACCTGGGCAATTTTCCACATAGGTGGTAGATGCCAGTGTTGTAGCTGTACTGGAACAGCTTGGCTAGGGGCATGGCAAGTTCTGGAGCACAAATCTTCAGTACTATTGCCAGAATATTGTCATAGCCCATAACCTTTGCAGTACCCAGTGCCTTCACCCGTTTCTTGATATCGAATTGGCTGAAGACTGGCATCTGTGATGCCGGGGACCTCCAGAGGAGGCCGAGAAGGATCATCCACTTGGCACTTCTGGCTGAAGATCGTAGCAAATGCTTCAGCCTTATTTTTATAGTAGCAGCGTGAAACAGCTAGCTTCACCTGTTGCTTACATTTTTGAGATACCTTGCCCTTCCAAGGTAATCTAAGTTAGGCTGGATACTTTCCAAGGCCGAAAATGACGGCCTTTAGCCTGTTCATGAGTTTGTGCGATATACTGTGTGAATCAGGGTAGCCATTATCCCACAGGATGCCTTTGTTGCGCCCGATTTCATTATCAAGCTTGCATGGTGATCAAATGGCTCGGGCCCTATTTACAAGGTTGGCGATAAGACCGATGTTATAGCATGTGAAACTGTAGGAATCTCAATGCGTATATTGACCAGTGAAAGTAGGTTTGAGGTAGACTTTGGTAGAGAACCCCCAGCAGATTTCTCAACTAGTATGTCAAGGACAGGGAATTAATTTGATTGCTTCATTTCAAAGGTGAATTTGAATGTATTAACCTTACGACCTCAGCAATTCATAAGAACATAAGAAATAGGAACAGAAGTAGATCATTCAGCCCCTCGAGTCTGCTCCGCCATTCAATAAGATCATGGCTGATCTTCTTGTGTTTCGATTTCCACATTCCCATCTACCCCCAATAACCTTTGACTACCTTGCCTAACAAGAATCTATCTACCCCTGCCTTAAAAATCTCAATGACCCCGCCTCCACCACTTTCTGAGGCAGAGTTCCAAAGTTGCACAACCCTCTGTCCTAAAAGGGCAACCCTTAATTTTAAAACAGTGCCTCCTAGTTCTGGACTCATCCACAAGAGGAAACATCCTTTCAATGTCCACCTTGTCAAGGCCGTTCAGGATCTTGTATACTTCAATCAAATCACCCCTCACTCTTCTAAACTCAAGTAGAAACAAGCCCTGTCTGATCAACCTTTCCTCATGACAACACACTCATTCCAGGTATCAATTTAGTAAGCATCCTCTGAACTGGCTCCAATGCATTTACATTCTCCCATAAATATGGAGACCAAAAATACCCACAGAATTCAAGGTGTGGTCTCACCAATGCCCTGTATAACTGAAGCATAACATCCTTACTTTTATGTTCAATTCCTCTCGTAATAAAGGATAGCATCCATTAGCCTTCTTAATTACTTGTTGTACCTGCATACTAACTTTTTGTGACTCATGTATTAGAACACCTAGGTCCCTCTGCTCCTCAGAATTATGCAGTCGTCCTCCATTTAAGTAATACTCTGCATTTTTGTTCTTCATGCAGTTGAGTTCAGTTTTAATGACACCATGTGCTCAAATAGATGGTGTTGCCATGGGATCCTCTCTAGGTCCAACTCTCACAAATATCTTTGTTGGGTTTCATGAGAAATGTGTCTTTGATGAAATGACACTTAACCTCCTACCCCTCGCATACTTCTGATATGTGGATGATGCGTTTGCTACATTTACATCAGCAGCTGCATGTAATTACTTCCTTACAAACCTTAATGGGCTCCATCCTGCACTGAAATTCAAGGGCTGAATTTTCCCAGCCCCTTGCTAGTGAGTTTGGAGGCTGGGGAGCTAATTAATATTATGGTGATTTTATGGCATCACCAGCATTTTGTTACCGGCAGAGCAGCCCCCTGCTGCTTGTGGATGCCACCAGCTCTATGGAGGTGGTCCCCCTGCAACGCTTTCTGGCAGAGGAGTTTTCCCTCCTCTCCAAAAGGCTAATGGCTTCAGCCCTGATTATTTTTCATTTTGAAATCATGTGTCTGAAAACGCCTCTCTCTATCCTCATGGTCCACAGCTTGCCTCAGCAGTGCCCACCTCTCCTGGTGGGGCGCCAATTGATTAGGCATGCAGAATTAGGAGCCCGCCTCCCGTCCTTTTGAGGGCGGGGAGGTGGCCAATTAGAAAACTACCTCCCAGAGGATTGTGCTGCCAATCTCACTGCTGGCAAATGCAAGCTTGGGACCCCCATTTTGTCCTGATATCGGGGCCCCGAAGCCCACAGTAAAATCCAGCCATAAGAATCTCGAACCAACTAGAGGGAACAGGAAACCTGCTCCCTAGTAGTTATTTAAAGACACAATATGACATATTTTGGCCTAGCAAGCCAATCAGTTATATCAAACCACTAAAAAGCAATACAAATAAAATAGATGTGTCACCTGAAATCGGCCTAAGCACCGAACCCAGCCCAGTCAACACTGCAAAGCCCTCCTCACTAACATTTGCGGATTTGTGCCAAAATTTAGAGAGCTATCCCATAGACCAATCAAGTAACATCATGACATAGTCATACTCACAGTATCATACCTTTCAGCCAATATTCTAGACTCCTTGATCACTATCCCTGGGTATGTCTTACCACACCAGAAAGGGTGGCACAGTGGTATAAAGTCAGGAGAGAATAGCCATTAGAATCCTCAACATTAATTTCAAACCCCATGATGTCTCATAGCATCAGATGAAACATGGGCAAGGAAACTCCTGCAGATTACCATTTACCACCCTCAGCTGATATATCAGCACGCCACAGTGGTGGTCAAACACCACTTAGAAGAAACAGTAAAGGTAGCAAAGGCACAGAATGTACTCTGGGTGGGGATCTTCAATGTCCATCACCAAGCATAGCTTGGCAGCACCACTACTGATTTCATTGGCCAAGTCCTGAAGGACTTGGCTGCCAGACTAGGGCCTGCACCAGGTCGTGAAAGAACCAACAAGAGGGAGAAAAAACTACCTGACATTGCCTTCATCAATCTACCTAATGCAGATGCATTTTTCAATGAGAGCATTGGTCGCCATAACCACCACACAGTCCTCATGGAAATGATGTCCTGTGTTCACATACCTTCCATAAGATTCCATAAGGCTCTCCCATATGCAAAATAGGTTAGATTCAGTACACATCTAGCTAGTCGTTTGGTAGTACAGAACTTGAGTATTGCTGAAAAAAGAGACGTTGAAGCTTGTCACCTTGCACTAATCAATGCATTTTCTCTAGAGGGAGAACAGATTCATACATGTACAGCTACCCAAGTCAAATCTAACTCCGAGATTCATTTTACGTTTACCTAACAATTTTCAAATTAACTGACAAACATACTACAGACAAAATTTTACAAGATAGTAGGAAACTACACAGCCCAGTATTAGCTCTTTGCTAGATATACATCGCAGGAAAAATGCCCAGATACAGCTAAAATATTTGACAACTTAAGACTTATTGCAATAATGTAAGAAAGTACAGTCCTGATGTACACTGATATATAGTCCTGATATAAAGATTCAGTTATGTAATAGTTTCTGATCCTAATGATATTACTTTCTCAACAGACATATATGTTAAGAACTAATTTGTATTTATGTAGTGTCTTTCACAACATCAGGACATCCTAAAGTACTTTACAGTCAATGAAGTACTTTCCTGAAGTGTGATCGCTGTTGTAAGTGTGTAAAATAGCTGCCACAGAAGATCTGCTTTTAGGTATACCGAATCCAAATAGAATGTCTAGAGTAAACTTCAAAAAAAAACAATTCCCTGTATTCAGACAAGGATATACTTTCAACTCGAATCTCAGGTCAAGTCAAGATGGAAATTCATTTTGGCATTTCTAACATTAAGTAACCCATTTGCGTGGTGTATACTTTCAGTGGCATTTTACAAATTCCTGGAATTTTTAGTGTGATTTTTATATTATAAGAAAGAACTAGTATTTATATACTTCAAGGAGGTTTGAAAACATGACACAGTCAATTAAGCATTTTTTTGAACGGTGGTCATCTTTCTAATAAAAGTATAGTATGGCCAGCAATTTATGCACAGAATCTTGCAAACAGGAATTTAATGAATAACAAGATAACCTGTTTTTAGAAATGCTTGTTGAGGAATAAGTACAGTCTAGGACAGGACACCTGGAAAACTCTCCTGCTTTTCTTCAAACAGTGCCATGCGACCTGTTATGTTCACCTGAGAAGTGAGATCATGCTTCAACTTAAAGCTCATTAATAAGTTGACATCTCTAATTGTGCAGCATCCCTCAGTACTGCAATAAAGCATCAGCATCAGTTATGTGCACATGCCTCAATCTCTAAATTAAATCTTGAACTCACAACCCTCTGACTCAGGAGCAAAGTGAGACTGCTGATCCAAACCTGACAGCATAGTTATTTTTAATTGTTAATACAGACCCAAGTGAATCCTACCAGTTCAAAGGAGCAGTTTGAAAAACACTGAGGGATGTGATTACTTGGATTCCTGCTGATTACTCATTTCTCAATGGTACTTATTAGTTCATTTACATTGAGTCAATTGGTATTAGATTTGTTCAAATAACCACCCATTAGTTATTAATTTTCAATATTAATATTGGTATTTCATTTTGCTCTCTGGCTGCAATATTTTAGAGGAATGATGCCTCTAAGAACATAAGAACTAGGAGCAGGAGTAGGCAATTTAGCCCCTCGAGCCTGCCCCGCCATTCATTACAATAATGGCTGATCTCATTTCGGCCTCAACTCCAATTTCCCGCCTTCTCCTCATAACCTTTCAACCCATTACGAATTAAAAATCTGTCTATCTCCTCCTTAAATTTATTCAGCGTCCCGGCATCCACTGCACTCTGAGGTAGTGAATTCCACAGATTCACGGCGCTTTGAGAAAAGTAATTCCTCCTCATCTCTGATTTAAATCTACCACCCCTTAGCCTAAAACTATGGCCTCTCATTCCAGAATGCCCCACAAGGGGAAACATCCGCTCCACATCTACTTTGTCTATTCCCTTTAGCATCTTATATACCTCAATTAGATCTCCTCTCATCTTTCTAAACTCTAGCAAGTATAGGCCTAAACTACTCAATCTCTCCTCATAAGACAAGCCCCGCATCTCTGGAATCAATCTAGTGAACCTCCTCTGAACCGCCTCCAGTGCAACTACATCCTTCCTCAAGTAAGGGGACCAAAACTGTGCACAGTACTGCAGGTGCTGTCTCACCAGTGCCTTGTACAGTTACAACAACACTTCCCTATTTTTATACTCTATTCCTTTGGCAATAAATTCCAAAATTCCATTTACCTCCCTTATTACCTGCTGTATCTACATACTACCTTTCAGCGATTCATACAAGAGGACACCCAGATCCCTCTGCACTGAAGCATTATGAAGTTTCTCTCTATTTAAATAATAAGTCGCCTTTTTATTCTTCCGACCAAATTGGATAACCTCACACTTATCCACGTTAAACTCCATCTGCCAAATTTTGGCCCATTCACCTAACCTGTCCATATCCATTTGTAAATTTCTTATTTCTTCATTGCAACTTACTTTCCCACCTATTTTGGTGTCATCTGCAAATTTAGCTATAGTACCTTCTATCCCTGAATCCAAGTAATTAATATAGATTGTAAATAGTTGGGGCCCAAGGACCGAACCCTATAGCACTCCACTAGTTACAGCTTGCCATCCAGAAAAAGACTCATTTATCCTGACCCTCTGCTTTCTGTTGGTTAGCCAGTCCTCTATCCAAGCTAATATATTACCCCTAACTCCGTGTGATCTTATCTTGTGTATTAATCTTTTGTGTGGCACCTTATCAAAGGCCTTCGGGCAGTCCAGATATACTACATCTACAGGATCCCCATTATCCACTTTGCTTGTCACAGCTTCAAAGAACTCTAGCAAATTAGTTTAAGTGTGACTCTAAGGTCACACTTTTAGATATGATACCTTTTTTGAATTGTTTTCTCAATGTGGATGGCACGACACTAGTTTGGATACATTTATTGCCCTGAAAATATGGTGCTTAATGATTTTAAGCAAGGAATTCCAGGATATTGACTCATTGACAATGAAAGAATGGTGATTTATGTATTCAAGTCTGGATAGAGTGTGGTTTGGAGCGGAACTTGGATCGTGTTTCCACAATATTGCTGCTCTTATTCTCCTTGGTGGTAGAGATCACAGGGGAGGAAAGTGCCACTGAAGTAATTTTGGTGAGTTGCATCTGGTAGGTTGTAGATATTGCAACCACAGTTCATCATGATGGAGAGTGTGCAATTTCAGCCTGGTAACTGGAATTTTCCAGTTGGTTTGCAGGCTCCCGCACTGAGGCCAAAACACAGGCAGGGAATGAAGGTAGCCTCCTGGTATCAGATGGGGGAGTGGGGGGCGTGCAATGTCCCATCCTTTGAGGGACCAATTTCCCCATACCAACTATGGCAATGGAGCCACAGCTGGAACCACTGACCGCTTGTGGAGGGGTTTCCCCATCATGATGATGCCCTGACAACTGTGGCCTTTTTAGTTGAAACGTTTTACCTTGTCTTTACAGGACGCTTCCATCATGAGGCAGCCTCTGTCTCCTAAGTACGTCGGCAGCCCCACCACCTGAGCTGGAAGCTGCCAATGTGTCATTGCTGGAGGGCCTCCTATTGGCCTTCCTGTCTTGATGATGTCCTTAATGGGATGGCGAATGCGTTCCCTGACCACTCCTATGAAAATCACATCGGGCATCTGGTGTGGGGTCGGGAATTTGCAGTTTATACAACATTGGGGACCTAACCCCAAACAAAAATTTAGCCCATTATCTTAACAATGAGGCAGAATTTTAAAAAGCCCTTAACTCCAAAAATATACATTGGGTTGAAGAAGAAGTTCCTAATCCCAAATGGCATTACTTTCTCAATTGAAGTTGGTGTTCCAAATAAGGTTAATCCAGCTTTTGTACATCAAGTAAAGCCTTCCTTGTTTCCTTTACCTACTAGTAATGAATTGTCCAAAACAGAGAATTCCACTAAACCCCCCCACCAAACTTACAAACTGTCCTTCATTATCTAAAGAAGCTGTGTTTTGGATCTTATTTAAGGTGGCATAGAAATTTCTGTATCTCGCCAACTGTACCGCAGTAGGGCATAGTCCAGATCAGTGATGTTTATATTGTTATGATGTGGCAGATGATATGTGCCAGGCGGGCCAAATCCATGAGGGAAACTTGCTCACGCTATCACAACGGTTTTGCAATTTTTATTTACACGACATGTGTGTACTGAAGAGAGAAGTAATAAGTCCACCAAGACCTTTAGATATTTAAAAAAATTAAATTAAAATATTTATTAACAAAATATAAAAGATTTCAAACACATAGATACGACTACAAATTACTTACTACTATAATAACTCCTAAAATTCCTAACCTGACCCCCAGTTACACCCTCTTTAAGGCAACAGTCCAAAATAGATTTTAAATTTAAAACAAACTCAGCAAGTTAACACAGTACCCTGGACAGTGGAATTTCAAATGGCTTTTCCCCAACTTCAGTTTTGTTGCATAGCAGACTTATGCACACATGCTGGAGGCTTCATTAATGCTATTTCACACGCTCCTGTTAGGACTTACATGGCCTTCTGACACATAACTTTCATTCCCCTTTATATATGTT
Organism: Cetorhinus maximus; assembly: GCF_964194155.1. Classification (NCBI taxonomy): domain Eukaryota; kingdom Metazoa; phylum Chordata; class Chondrichthyes; order Lamniformes; family Cetorhinidae; genus Cetorhinus; species Cetorhinus maximus. The sequence goes on along the minus strand of NC_135880.1, from coordinate 74,561,748 downwards.
TCTCTCTTTTTAATATGTAAATTATATTGTTTTTTGTGTCTTTGAACCTGTATAATATAAAAACTTTCATGTTGCCACTATATATTGTCAGTAACCTTTGAGAAAAATAAACACATTCCTAAGCCTAGCTTATCTGATTAGTTGTAGACAAACTAAGATCCCTTTGAAATCCAAATATCCCTTCATTTATCTAAAAATGCAAATTCCCTTCACACCTTACATGCTAAGCCAGCTTCCATGTTTACTCATTAGCATGTCAAGCACCTAACTTATTTTGATGATTTAAATCTTGCTGTCTGCTTGACTACAAATATAATTAAATCACACACAGACCCAACTATACTTACCCCCTTAAACCTACTACACAATAAACCAGAAAAATATTATGAAAAAAATGTTAGTTTCATGACAATATTGCAAATTAAGTTGGCACTTTTATATTCAAAAAATCCTTAAATTATGAAATTGCAAAAAGGGTATGCTAGCAGGGTGATTATATTACTGTTTGGACGATTGATCTGGAGACATGAGTTCAAATACCACTATAGCAGCTGGAGAATTTTTATTTAATTACATTTTTAAAAATCTGGAATAAAAAGCTAGTATCAGTAATGATAACCATGAAACTACTGCCTTATTGTAAAAATACATTCAAAATCCATTAAAAATCCCTCAGTTGTATCAAAAAGCTACAAGAAATAATAAGAATAAAACCAGATGAGTCATCTGGATTGACCAAAGCACTGGATACCCTAAAGGCATACCCAGTCCAGTCAAATCTCAAAGTCATCCTCAGTTACATCAGGAGATTTGTGCCAAAATTGGGAGAGCTGTCCCATAGAGGAGTCAAGCAATAGCCTGACATAATCATACTCACAGAATCATACCTGCTATACACAGTCCCAAACTCCTCCATCATCGTCCTTCTTAATGTCCAGTCCCACCAGCAAGACAGACCCACCAGAGGTGGCGGTGCAGTGGGTATACAGTCAGGAGAGAATGGTCCTAGGAGATCTCAGAATTGAAATCTAATCTCATGGCATTAGATCAAACATGGACAAGGACACTTCCTGCTGATTACCACCTGATGACCCCTCTCAGCTGATAAACCATCACTCCTCCATGTTTTTTTTTACTCTTTCATGAGATGTGGGTATCATTGGATAGGGCAGCAGTTATTGCCCATCCCTAATTGCCCTTGCACCACCACCTTGAACCACTGCAGTACATGTGGTATAGGTACACCCACAATGCTGTTTAGATGGGAGTTCCAGGATTTTGACCCAGCATCCGTGAAGGAATGAGGATATTGTTACAAATCAGGATAGCCTGTGGCCTGGGAGGGAACTTGAAGGTGATGGTGTTCCCATGTATCTGCTGCTCTTATTCTTGGTGGTAAAGTTCACCGGTTTGAAAGGTGCTGTCGAAGAAGCCTTGGCAAGCTGCTACAGTGCGTCATGTAGATTGTACACATTGCTGCCACTGTGCATCAATGGCGGAGAGAGTGAATGTTGAAGGTGATGGATGGGGTGCCAATCAAGCACGCTGGTTTGTCCTGGATGGTGTCGAGCTTCTTGATTGTTGTTGGAGCTGCACTCTCCCTTATGCCTTGTAGATGGTGGACAGGCTTTTGGGGGTCAGGAGGTGAGTTACTTGCCGCAGAATTCCCAGCCTCTGACCTGCTCTTGTAGCGTCAAGATTTATAAGGCTGGCCCAGTTCAGTTTCTGGTCAATTGTAACCCCCAGGATATTGATAGTGGAGGATTCAGCGATGGTAATACATTAAATGTCAAGGGGAGATGGTTGGATTCTCTCCTGTTGGAGATGATCATTGCCTGGCACTTGTGTGGCACAAATGTTATTTGTCACTTATCAGCCCAAGCCTGAATGTTGTCCAGGTCTCACAGCGTATGAACACAGACTGCTTCAGTATCTGAGGGGTGTTGAACATTGTAAAATCATCAGCAAACATCCCCACTTCTGACCTTATGATGCAGGGAAGGTTGTTGATGAAGCAAATGAAGATGGTTGGGTCATTTCAAATATTAATTGGGGGACCTTTTCTGTAGTTCATAGTATAAGTTGCCTACTGAAATAGTGTTTAGTTAATGTTGATATTAGTTGCTCTGTAAAAAGTCATAATATTTGAAATGTTGTTGCATGACCCTTTCAGCCATCCACTGGAAGTTCAGATTTCTTTTTAAAAGTTATTGACCTTCAGGGGGATCATAACACATGACATTCAATGGCATTATCATTAGTGAATCCTCCACCATCAACATTCTAGGGGTCACCATAGGCCAGAAACCTAACTGGATTGAGAAATACTTCGGCTACAGGAGCAGATCAGAGGCTAGGTGTTCTGTAGCAGGTGAATCACCCCTCCTTACCCAAATCTTTTCTACCATCAACAAGGCAGAAGTCAGGAGTGTGATGGAGTACACTTCCCTTACCTGCACGAATCCAGCTCCAACAAGACTCAACCTTACCCAGGGCAAAGCAGCACTCTTGAGCGGCACCCAATCTACCACCTTCAACATTCAAGGGAGGGAAGAACTTAACACTATCATTATCACTAGGAAAATATATGTGGAAAATCTATGGGACTAAAGGCTGACAGGTCTCCAGTACCTGATGGCCTGCATCCTCAGGTCTAAAGCAGTGGCCGCAGAGATGATGGACACATTGGTTGTAATCTTCCAAAATTCCCTCAATCCTGGAAAGATCCCAGCAGATTGAAAAACCTCAAATGTAACACCTCTGTGCAAGAAAGGACAGAGAAGAAAGCGAGAAACTACAGGTCAGTTAGCCTAATATCTGTAACTGAGAAAATGTTGAAATCCATTATTAAGGAAGTTAGTAGCAGGATGTTTAAAAATCAGAATTACAGTCAAGCAGAGTCAACATGGTTTTACAAAAGGGAAATTGTATTTGACAAATTTATTAGAGATCTTTGAGGATGTAACAAGCGCAGTGCGAAAGACAAACCAGTAGATATGTATTTTGATTTCCAAAAGGCATTCTATAGATGCCACACAATTTGCTAATGATACAAAGGTAGATGGGAAAGCAAATTGTGAGGAGGACACCAAGGGCAGCATTTTCATCCTAGAGGCAAGGAGCAGGAGTCGGGAAATCTCCTGGCTTGGCGCACCCGCCTCAGGGGAAAATGTATGCAAACGCAGGTTTTTCATTTTTGGGGGGTGGGGGGTGGGTGTTAGGGGTGGGGTGGGAGGTAACTGGAGTTGGGCTCATCGTCTCCAGAAAGAGTTCAGGGGTAGCCACTGGGGCTGCTGAGTGCCAAGGTAGGCTGTTTAAAAGGGCCGCTTCAGTGCTGTGGAACTTCGTCCTAGTTACAATAAAATCAATGAAACAAAAAACAGCCCTCTAGCCCTCACCCACACTCCTCACACACTCCCATGCTCCATCCATGACAACTCATGCCCCCCACCAATCCCTATGGCCCCTCATACTCTCCATGCCAATCTATGTCCCTCCACCCACCCCCCCTTGGCCCCTCATATGCTCCATGACAAGCTATGCCCCTCCACTCACCCCAATGGTCACTCATACCCTTCATGCCAATCTATGGCACTTCAATGCCCAATCACCCAGTATACACTCTGTACAGAACTACTGAACCCTATGGTAATAATAGTTCCTTCACTGTCACTGGGTCAAAATCCTGGAACTCCCTCCCTAACAGCACTGTGGGTGTACCTAAACCACATGGACTGCAACAGTTCAAGAAGGCAGCTAACCACCGCCTTCTCAAGGGCAATTAGGGATGGGCAATAAATGCCGGCCTAGCCAGTGACACTCACACCCCATAAATGAATTTTTAAAATGCATATGTGAAAAAGATTTAAAATTCATAACTTTCTACTTACTTTAGAAAATGTTTTTACTACAGCCATATAAAAGTATCAGTCAGCAGAATCTTTAAAAAATCAGTAGCTGATACCTCCTTATCTTGTGTAAATAAACATTGTGCAATGGACAGAATAGATCAAAGAAAAAGAGCTGTCAATCAAGCAATGTTTTTCCTGGGGCGCAGCTGTTTCAAAAGTCTAATGGATGTCTGGGCTCTCAACTAGGAATGCACAATTATAACATACAGTTACCCTGCAGTTACCAGGAGAATGTAGAAACAGAGGCTGAATAGGACAGCACTGTGGAATCTCTGTTTTGAAGATGCTATCTACAGTGCCAAGATCAAAACAAGAGTGCTTGCATGCAGCTATTGGTGTATATACACATACAAATCAGCAGTTTTCCATGCAGCCTAATCTGCAAAAGCATAGAAAGTCATTACCAGAAGAAACAATAAGCCTCAATTGTTATTGTAGACAGTGAAAACAATAACATGGAACGGGACCTGAGGAGATTATTACTACTTATGTGGCATCATCACCAGCAACTATACACCCTTGTAAACTCAACCTTCAGAGAGAGGACATAACTAGACACTGCAGCACAACTACAAATAGATGCATACTTCCTGCGGTATTTACTTATTATTTTCACAAGTATAATTTCATGTTATATTCAGTAATATGTCGATATTTGAAGCAATTTTTTCATTTTACTTTGGTCATATGCAGGACATAATGATGCTTTTCAACTGAGCACGTATTAAAGACCAGCATCAGGAAGAAGGGAAAGGTGCAGCACAGGGCTAGTTATCTGATACTTGGCATCATACTGCTAAATTACAAGGAAAGACTATGGTCTGAATTTGTGCGATGATGGAAGGGGTACTTGCCTTAGTCAAAATGGTGCCGGGAGCCTCGATTTCGGAAGTCACACCCCTGAACCTGGCACCCACCATTTTTGCCAGAAGGCAGATCATACTTTGGACATGCGCAGCTCATGGAGGCAACTGCACATTTAAAATTGCAGCTGCCTTCAGTTGGATGTGATTTTCTTCACCCAGGTTTCTGAAACACAGCCCACTTTTCAAGAGAAGGCCTGACCTTACCGAAGTTCTTTGGAAAGTTCAAGTACCCTTTTGGACCCTTTTAAAAAGTTTCACCAAGTGCCACAGAACATCAACAAATTGAATCACAGTGGCATGTCTGACATCCAAGGGAGTTGGAGGTTGGGGCCTTTGGCCTTGTAAGGGCAGATTTTTGCCCTGTGTGGCTCAGGCACCCAGGTGGCAGGAAGGAGAATATGCCAGAGAATGGACAGTGCACATCGTCGCAAAGAAACTACAAAATGGGGATGGCACCTTTGCACATTTGTGCATTAGAGGCATGTGAGCATGACTAACATGAGGCCAGAGGGAGAGAACCAGACCACTATGCTGAGAGTGCCAGTGAAAAGTAGGACTTTACGTCCAAGACCTACAGATACATGATTTTATATACTGTCAGTACTGGAGCTAATGCGCATTGTGCAGGGTGAGGCCGCAATTATGTTAGAACAACTCCTTGATTTACCTTCCACATTATCAATTCACCACCAGCGTCCAGTTTCAGGACTGTGCGACATCTGCAACATGCAATGCTGCCAGAAATCTCAGCTCCCTTAGAAATCACAGACTCTACCACCTGGAAGACAAAGGCTTTCAATGTTGTGGGAAAACGACAGAAGCATGCTTCCCTGAAGCATACATGACTCTTGACATGCAGAGCATCCACTTAGGTGACTGTAATACTCGCAAGCGGATGACTGCCTTTGACATAGCACTCATGCTTGAAGTGCAGCTGACCTTTGGTCTGATCATTGATCCTTCCTTAAAGTCATTCATTGATAGACAAGAAATGCTGTAAGGTGCATCTCAATCCACATCCCTTTGTGTACTACTAATACCTTATCAGAAGGTCTGGAGAAGGAAACAGCCTTCCACTGCTGCTTGGCACGCCCTTGCTCCTGATGGCGGTAATGAGTAAGAGACTTCATGCAGTCTTCAGTGTCACTGGTAAGGACCACCTTCATTCTGTTAATATTCTCATTGAGGGTTTTAGAGTGCAAAAGCAGACCAAGACATTTTTCAGTGTAGTGATATGTATTTTAAAAACTGCATGATTTTGATATGTACAAAGTTGATAGTGTTACTACAGTGAACCCTTGCTGATTGAGGTGAGACACACCCTATACTCCCAAATGCTGCTACAAAGTGCTCCCGTATTGCCTCAAAGGAAGTGGTAGCAGCTTGCTCACCTCTTGTTCTATATGGTATTGAAGAGCATGGCAGCCGACCTCGTGGAGGGACCATTGGGGACCTACTTCAGACTGTGGCCTCTTCATTTCTACAGGGCAGCCATTATCACTGGTACATGGAGCAAATGAGGGCCCTGGCAGAGGGGCTGTGGAATCGGAAGAAGATGAGGGTGCTGATATGCTCACTGTATTTTCACCCTCCTCACTAATCTCCACAGCCCTAGGTTGTCCTTCAGGTAGGTTCACTGGGGCTGGCTGCTGGTGTGCAGCAGTCATCCATTCTAGCAACCACTGTGCCACCAGTGTGACCGCCCTGTTAAGGGAATGCAGCTCCTCATGTATTCTATGGAGGTCAGTGCTCATACTCTGAGCAGACTGCTCCAGGCTACTGAGTAAGCCTTGCACCATTTGCAGGTAGTGGCACTGCTCTTGCATCCACTCTGAGTGAAGTATGTGTCTTTCCCTGAGATAGGTCATTCACTGACGGTTGGAGCTCAATCAGTCAAGCCACTGAGACAAGGTATAGCTTATTATTGCAATGGACTCCTCCACTCACAGTGCATGAGCTCGCATTGCCTCAGGGAACTCCGCCAGTTGTCCACACATTTGCTGCTGAATTCCAAATACCGTGCCCCAAAAGGTAACTCCTGAGGCCCCATGTCTTCGCCAACTGGAGTATCACCGTGACTTTTCTCTCTCCTCCAAGGAGTCTGTGCATAGATGCCTCTGACTCTGACACCTCCTTTTGCACCCTGGTGCGATGCCCTTCACCCTATGCTACTGGCTCTACATGTGTGCTTCATCCCTCCAATGTGCTAGTATATGTGTTGATGGAGTGTGGGCTGATGTGATGCTTCCTGCTTGGACCACTCCTCCTCCTCCTGATGCCCAAGGGATAAGGTGGCCCGGGGGGAGGTGAGCAATCGGCAGTGGGACCTGTGTGAGACACAAACAAAGTTAATAATGTATTGCCCTTTACATTGTGACAGTATGCCCTGATGCATGCTATTGCCTTTAACCATTATCACGCTGCCCTTATCAAGCAACCCTACCTTCGCACTCCCTCTCATGCCAACATCTCCTCCTGCTCAGTGAACCAACAGAATCACCTCCACCATTACCACCGCCTTTATCACCTGCTACAGCGATTCTCCATCCCTAACAACCAGCCAGGTAGGCACCCTGGCTACCTCCATTGCTGCCTCCTCCACATTCCTAATCATCGTTAGTGCCGTGGACCCACGCCCAGTTCGGGCCATCTCCCTGGCATTATGGGTCCTCTTGTCCTGCAAATAGAACATAAAAACATGAAGAGTAATATTAGCTTAATATATATGCCACCAGGGATATATAATATGTGTCAGTGTATCATCTCTATTGTGTGTGCCTACAGTAGGCTTGGACAGACAAACCCCCATGCTATAGGAGGGGTATATGCAAGTTCTACCACCATAGGCCCTGTTTTCAGATGTGACCCATCACTTGGACCTCTGTGTGCTTGTTGGAGCACAGCTGGTTGTGGAATCTCTTCCTACATTGGATCCATGGTCTTCAATGGTCACCTGATGCCCTCACAGCAGTGTCTTTGACCAGGATTTTCTGGCCCCGCCATGGTGGGGCCTGCCACGGGGGATGCAACGGGCCAGCCAAAAGTCCATTGACTTTGGCGGAACCAAAAGATCCTGGTGGGAGGCAGGACCAGAAAATCCTGGTCAATCTCTTGCCATGCCCTCTTGGTTGCTGTCGGTGAGTACTGGTGGCCAAATGGATATTTTATTGCACGCAGGGTCTGGACCTCCTCCACCAGGATCTGGAGGCCCTGGTCTCTGAAGTGGGGTGCAGGCTGTCCAACTCCTTCCCCACTCTCTCTTCAGTGAGACATTCTGGTATGAAAAATGTAAAAAGAAAAGGCATGCAAGGCATCCAGCTTCGAATGGTCTCTCACACATTTGTGTGCTTACAAAAGCAAACCATGTTGTCTATCTCATCAATGACAAATGTTGAGACGGAGAGAAAATGGGTCTGGATAAATGCATTTTTTGGTTTTTTTCCTGGCACTCCCAGTTGGCATGCTGTGCTCCCAATCACTAACTACCCTGCTGGCTTTCTCCCTCTTGAGTCACACTGTTGTGCCATGAGATTGTGCAGTTGTGGGTGTCCTGGGTGCACCCTGAGAGATGGATGGAGAGAGGGTAGGTGGAAGGGCACAGGATAGTGGCAAATGTGTGTGCATCAGTCATCTTGAGGCATATTAGTAACCTGAGGCGATACAGAATACCATGAGTAGCAGATGGTGCCGAGATGCTGCCATCTCCATAGCTGTGTCTGATACTCTTCCAGCCTTAAATTGTTTGAGTAAAAGGCAGCAGCGTCTGACTATATTTTCCCATGGAAAGCCCATGATGGGCCATCTGTTCCAGTGTCAGCAACCAGTTGGACATCTGTTACAGTTTACACTCACTTGACTGCTCACTGACTTCGCCCCAAATGAAAACAGCACCTCCATACACGTCCTGCCTCACAGTAGGACCTCCTTTTATCTACGACCAAGCCGCCCAACCCACGTTGGGCTTACCTCCACCTCTCCTCTACTTGCAGGATCAGTGGGCTAGAGTCACATTAGCTCAGAGCATCCAGGGCACGTTTTCCCAAGTCAGGTTTGTGAAATTGGGAGTTTTCCCGACGCTGCACTCCTGACTTGGGAGCGAAAAATCTGCCCTTTAGAAACTGAGTTTGTTTACACTAAAGAAGAAAAAGTTTAGAATAAATTTTATTGAGACAAGGCGAATCCTAGAGCCTTGAGAATTACATGGTAACAATGGGGTTTTGAGGTGAAGATCAGGAGAGGAATGTTGGATTGACAGATCAAATATGACTGCTCCACACTGTGGTGAATGCTTAGAATGGACTGGTTAAAGAGGCAATTGAGGCTGACAATTTTAAGGAGTTAAACAGGAATTTGATGAGAAGGTGAACTGATATGTATAAAGAATTGTGTATTCTGCTTTTGAAATCAGATCAATCAGATGAGCCAAAATGGCATTTTACAGTCATGTTCCAACAATAGACACTTCAATAATTAAGCAAGCAGACAAGACATCGTAGCAAAACTTTAGCAGTCAAATTCCCTTTAGAGAAATTATGAGGAACATTCAGGAACAGAAAAATGTTCATTGATAATCAAACCATGTATCTCTTTTATTCCCAGCAACATCTCTCTCTCTCTGTCTTGCAGCATGATCAGGCATCAATAATGTCCATGATTAAAACCAAATAAGCTGGGGGATACACATCATTACTTTCAAACTATGCTTCTCATAAGTGGAAAAGAAGGACCAATGGAAGGACACCTATACCCGCACATCAAAATGTGTGGGTGGAATTCTCCATCCTGGAGACTAAATCTGATGGCAAGCGGGAAAGTCAGTATGATTCCCGCTCAGTGGTGGGGAAGGTGAACACGTGCAATCTTCCGCTTTCCAGCTCATTAATTATGCATCAGTGTGGAGCTTGGTGAATCTCATGGTGGGGCGGGCAGGAAGTTGCCCACCCTGCTATCACCACATAGGGTCGAAGGTCCTAGTGCCATATTTGAAGGGCACTTGGACTGACATTCATTCATTGCAGGCCAGGAGCTCCACACTACTCCAGAGTTCTTGCAGCCCCAGCTCATACAGGAGAAGCTCATAGATGTGAGCAACCACATCACGGGACATATGAGGGTGCCTCCAACATTGCCTTTTGCTTACCTCTAGATAAGAGCACTGCCAGCAATACACCTATGGTCAAGTCTACGCTCGCCATTGCAGTGGTCCATGTTTGCCAGCCTCATGACCTTACAGAGGCCTGGCTGCCTCTTGCTACTCAAGCCCTGGTAGACTAGAAAAATCTGATGGGCAAAGGTAGCCTAGATGAGGAATTTAAAGAATGTTTTTGGGATAATTTCTTAGAACAGCACATTCTGGAGCCAACCAGGGACCAAGGCTGTACTAGATCTGGTGTTGAGCAACAATTTAGGATTAATTAATGACCTAATCGTGAAGGTACCCCTAGATAGCAGTGATCATAATATGATTGAATTTTACATTCAGTTTGAGGGAGAGAAGAGTGGATCTAAGACTAATATTTTAAATTTAAATAAGGGTAATTATGAGTACATGAAAGCAGAGCTAGCGAAAATGAATTGGCAATTTAGGTTAAAGGATAGAGTTGATGTTTCGAGTCCATATGACTCTTCTTCAGAGCTACTGAAGAAGAGTCATAGCTCTGAAGAAGAGTCATACAGACTCGAAACGTCAACTTTGTTTCTCTCTCCACAGATGCTGTCAGATCTGCTGAGTTTTTCCAGCATTTTCTGTTTCTGTTTCAGATTTCCAGTGTCCCCAATATTTTGCTTTTATTTAGGTTAAGGGATAGGTCAGTAGAGATGAAGTGGCAGACATTTAAGGGGATATTTCAGAATACACAGAATAGATACATTTCAACAAGAAAGAAAAATTCCAAGGAGAGGACCCACCATCTGTGGTTAACTAAAAAAGTTAAAGATAGTATCAGATTTAAAGAAAAAGCATATAATAGCGCAAAGATGGGTGGCAGGTCAGAAGATTTGACAGAATATAAAAAACAGCAAAGGTTGACTAAAAGATTAAAATGGAGGGGAAAAATAGAGTATGAGAGGAGAATGCGAGAGGAGGATGCTGGGACAGGCAGTCAGCAGCACCTAGAAGGAGTGCAAGAGGAGGACGCTGGGACAGTCAGCAGCACCTAGAGGAGAGTGCGAGAGGAGGAGCCTGAACCAGGCAGTTAGCAGCACTGAGAGGAGAGTGCGAGAGGAGGACGCTGGGATAGGTAGTCAGCTGCACCTAGAGGAACTGGTCTACTAGAGGATCTAGCATCTAGTCTATACTCAAGTAGGTATAAGGTTAAAATAAAAGCAAGGGCCCATATCCTATTTAGTTAAGATATGTCTGGGGAGCTCAGTCCCATGATTTGCACATCCTGCGCCATGTGGGAAATCCTAGACGCCCCTGGAAGCCTGGATGACCATGTGTGCAGGAAATGCCTCCAACTGGAGCAACTTGAGCTCTGGGTTTTGGAGCTTGAGCAGCAGCTGGGGGCATGACGGTGCATTCACAAGGCTGAGAGATTCATGGATAGCACGCTTCGGGATGTGGTCACCCCACAGCTTAAGGAAGTGCAAGCAGAGAGGGAATGGGTGACCACCAGACGGAAGAAGACCGGGCAGGTAGTGAGGGAATCCCCTGAGTGCATCTCACTCACAAACCATTTTTTGGCCTTGGAAAATGGTGAGAGTGACGGTTCCTCTGTGGAGGCCAACCAGAGCCAAGGCCATGGCACTTTTTGGTGGTCCAGCTGCTCAGGGGTGTAAGAGCAATAGTGGCAGGGGATTTGCTAGTGAGGGGAGTAGATAGATGCTTCTGCAGTCATAGACGTGACTCCAGGATTGTATGTTGCCTCCCAGGTGCCAGGGTCAAGAATGTCATGGAACGGCTGCAGGGGATTCCGAAGGGGGAGGATGAACAGCCAGAGGTCATGGTCCATGTTAGGACCAATGACATAGGAAGAAAGAGAAATTAGGTCCTGCAAGCAGACTTTAGGGAGTTAGGTAGGAAATTGAAAAGCAGGACTTCAAAGGTAGCTATCTCGAGATTACTCCCAGTGCCATGCAATAGTGAATATTGGAACAGAAGGATAGAGCAGATGAATGTGTGGCTGGAGAGATGATGCAGGAGGGAGGGCTTCAGATTCCTGGGGCATTGGGACCGTTCTGGGGGAGATGGGACTTGTGTAAGTTGGACAGGTTACATCTGAACAGGAACAGGACCAACATCCCTGCGGGGAGGTTTGCGAATGCTGTTGGGGTGGATTTAAACTAAATTGACAGGGGGATAGGATCCTGAAAAGTAGTTCAGAGGAGAGAGAAGCTGAGATGGAATTAGAAGCTAAAACATTAGTAAGTGAGGTCTGGAAGGCAGAGGAAACATAGGCTAGATAAGAAAGAAGAGAGTTTAGCAAGGCTAAGTGGAATATATTTTAATGCAAGGCTAAATGGAATAAGACAGACGAGCTGAGGGCACAGATAGGCATATGGGAGTATGATAGCATAGCTATGACCAAGACTTGGTTAAAAGGAGGGCAGGATTGGCAGCTCAACGTTCCTGGTTATGGGGTATTCAGATGAGTTAGAGAGGGGGATAGAAGAGGAAGGGGCGTCGCAATATTGATCAAGGAATCAATTATAGCAGTGAGGAGGGATGATATTGCGGAAGGATCATCAAATGAGGCCATATGGGTAGAAGTAAAAAATACAAAAGTGGCAAACATGCTGTTGGGTGTGTACTATAGGCCCCCAAATAGTCAGGGAGAGATAGAGGATCAAATATGTAGTCAAATGTCAGAGAAGCGTTAAAATCATAAGGCAGTAAAAGTAGGGGATTTTAACTACCCAAATATTAACTGGAATAGTTTTAGTGTGCAAGGTAGGAAGGGAGCAAATTTCTTAAATCTATGAGAACTTTTATGGCCAGTACGTAGAAAGCCCAACAAGGGAGGGGACAGTTCTGAACCTAATATTCGGAAATGAACTCGGGCAGGTGGAAGGCGCATCAGTAGGGGAGTATTTTGGAGATAGTGACCATAACTCAGTTAGATTTAGGATAGTGATGGAAAAGGATAAGGTTGGGCCAGGAATAAAAGTTCTAAATTGGGGAAAGGCTCATTTTATTAAGATGAGATACGATTTGGCCCAAGTGGACTGGGAGCAGCTACTTGCAAATAAAACTGTGTCAGAGCAGTGGGAGGCATTCAAGGCGGAAATAGCGAGAGTAAAGGGCAAATATGTTCCCGTAGAGACAAAGTGAGGGACCAAGTCCTGAGAACCCTGGATGTCAAGGGACATAAAGGTTACGATTAAGAAAAAAAGAGAAGCTTATGGCAGATACCAAGAGCTCAATACGGCAGAGTGCCTAGAGGAGCATAAAAAGTGCAGGGGGGAACTTAAAAAGGAAATTAGGAAAGCTAAGAGAGTGCATGAGAAAGCATTGCTGGGTGGAATAAAAGAAAACCCAAAGGAGTTTTTTAAATATATAAAAAGCAAGAGAATAACTAGGGAAAGAGTAGGGCCAATTAGGGACCATAGATATAATCTGTGTGTGGACCGGGAAGAGGTGGATACAGTCCTCAATGAATACTTTACATCGGTCTTCACAGTGGAAAAGGATGACACAGCGATAGACATCAGGGTGGAGGTATGTGAAATATTAGAGGAAATTAACATAGAGAGAGGAGGTACTAGCGGGTTTAGTGGCCTTAAAAGTTGGTAAATCTGCAGGCCTGGAAGAGAGGTATCCCAGGGTGTTGAGGGAGGCAAGGGAAGAGATATCAGGAGCCCTGGCAGTAATTTTTAAATCCTCTCTGGCCACAGGTGAGGTGCCAGAGGACTGGAGGAATGCTAACGTTGTCCCATTATTAAGAAAGGGAGGAAGGGATAGACCAGGAAATTACAAGCCAGTCAGCCCACCCTCGGTGGTGGGGAAGTTACTAGAAAGAATTCTGAGGGACAGAATATACCTGCACTTGGAGAGACGAGGATTAATCAGAGATAGTCAGCATCGATTTGTTAAGGGAAGGTCATGTTTGACAAATTTGATCAAATTTTTTGAGGAGGTAACCTTGAGTGTTGATGAGGGTATTGCATTTGATGTAGTATACATGGACTTTTAATACGGTCCCTTATGGCAGACTGGTGAAGAAAGTAAGAGCCTATGGGATCCAAGGCAAAGTGGCATGTTGGATCCAAAATTGGCTGAGCGGCAGAAAGCAGAGGGTGATGGTAGAGGGATGTTTCCACAGGGCTCGGTGCTGGGGCCCTTGCTGTTTGTGGCGTACATGAAGAAGTTCACAGATGACATGAAAATTGGTAGGGTGGTAAATAGTGAGGAGAATAGCTGTAAACTGCAGGATGATATTAATGGACTGGTTAGGTGGGCAGAGCAGTGGCAAATGGAATGCAACCCAGAAAAGTGTGAGGTAATGCACTTGGGGAGGACTAACAAGGCAAGGGATTACACTGTGAATGGTAGGATCCTGGAAAGTACTGAAGATCAGAGGGACCTTGGTCTGCATATCCACATATCCCTGAGGGTAGCAGGGCAGATAGATAAGGTGGTTAAGAAGGCATATGGGATAATAGCCTTTATTAGCCGAGGCATAGAATATAAGAGCAGGGAGATTACGCTGGAACTGTATAAAACGCTGGTTAGGCCACAACTGGAGCACTGCGTGCAATTCTGGCCACCACATTATAGGAAGGATGTGATTCCACTGGAGAGGTTGCAGAGGAGATTCACCAGGATGCTGCTTAGGCTGCAGGATCTGAGCTATGAGGAAAGATTGGATAGGCTGGGGTTGTTTTCCTTGGGGCAGCGAAGGTTGACGGTGGAACCTGATAGAGATAAGATTATGAGGTGAATAGATAGGATGGATAGGAAGGCACTTTTTCCATTAGTAGAGGGGTCAATAACCAGGGGGCATAGATTTAAGGTAAGAGGTAGAAGGCTAAGAGGGGAGTTGAGGAGAAATTTTTTCACCCAGAGGGTGGTGGGAATCTGGAACTCACTGCCTGAAAGGGTGGTTGAGTCAGAAACCCTCATAACATTTAAGAAGTATTTAGATATTCATTTTTGCTGCCATAACCTCCAGTGCTATGGGCCAAGCCCTGGAAAATGAGATTAGTATAGCCAGATCTTTGTTGACCCTGGAGCACAGACTCAATGGGCCAAATGTCCTTCGTCTGTGCTATGAATGTCTGAGTCTATGAGAGAAAGCTAGCTAGAAATATGAAGATAGATAGTAAGAATTTCTATAGATATTTTTTATAAAGAGTTAACCAAGTGAGTCTGGGGAATTAATAATGGAAAATAAGGAGATGGCAATTGAATTGAATCTGTATTCTGTTTTGGTCTTCACTATAGAGGATACAAGTAACATCCCAGAAATAGCTGTAAATCAGGAATTGGAAGGGAGGGAGGAACTCAAGAAAATTACAATTGCTAGGGAAGTGGTGCTTAGCAAATTGTTGGAGCTGTGGGCTGACAAATCCCCAGGTCTTGATGGACTTCATCCTAGGATCTTAAAAGAAATGGCTAATTAGATAGCTGATGCATTGGTTTTAAGTTTCCAAAATTCACGATATTCAGTGAAGGTTCCATTAGATTGGAAAATAGCTAATATGACTCCTTTATTCAAAAAGATGGGGTGGAGGACCGAAAGCAGGAAACTACAGGCCAGCTAGCTTAACGTCTGTCAAAGGGAAAATGCTAGAAGCTATTATTAAAGACATTATAGCAGGGCACTTTGGTAAATTCAAGGTAATCAGGCAGAGTCAACATGGTTTTATGAAAGGGAAATCATGTTTAACCAATTTATTGGAGTTCTTTGAAGAGGGAATATGTGCTATAGATAAAAGGTGGATGTACTGTACTTACATTTTCAGAAGGCATTTGATAAGGTGCCACATCAAAGGCTATTGTGGAAAATAAAAGCTCCATTGTATAAGGTGTAACATATTGGCATGGATAGAAGATTGGCTAGCTAACAGGAATGCGAGTAAGCATAAGTGGGTATTTCTAGTTGGTAAGATGTAACAAGTGATATGCCACAGGGATCAATGCTGGGGCCTCAACTCTTTACTGTATATATATAATTTGGATGAAGGTACCAAAGGTATGGTTGCTAAATTTGCTGATGACATAAAGATAGGTAGGAAAGGAAGCTGTGAAGAGGACAGAAGGAGGCCACAAAAGGATATAGATAGATTAAATGAGTGGGTAAAGATCTGGCAAATGGAGTATAATGTGGGAAAATGTGAAATTGGCCATTTTGGCAAGAAGAATAAAAAAGAGGCACATTATTGAAATGGTGAGAGATTGCAGACCTCTGAGATGCCGAGGGATCTGGGTGTCCTCGTGCATGAATCACAAAAGGTAAGTATGCAGGTACAGCAGGTAATTAGGAAAGCTAATAGAATGTGATGGTTTATTTATTGCAAGGGGAATTGAATACAAGAGTACGGAGGTTATGCTTCAGTTATACAGGGTACTGGTGAGACCATATCTGGAGTACTGTGCACAGTATTGGTCTCATTTAAAGAAGGATGTAAATGTGTTGGAAGCAGTTCAGAGAAGGTTTACTGGACTAATACCTGGAATAGGCGGGTTGGTTTATGAGGAAAGGTTGAGCAGGCTAGGCTTGTATCCACTGGAGTATAGAAGAGTAAAAGGCAACTTGATTGAAACGTATAACACCCTAAGGAGACTGACAAGTCTCCTTGTCAGGACTTCGAGAGGACTAGAATATAAAAGCAGGGATGTGCTGCTGAGGCTTTATAAGGCTCTGGTCAGACCACTTTTAGAATATTGTGAGCAATTTTGGGCCCCATATCTCAGGAAGGACGTGCTGGCCCTGGAGAGGGTCCAGAGGAGGTTCACGAGAATGATCCCAGGAATGAAAGGCTTAACATATGAGGAACCTTTGAGAACTCTGGGTCTGTACTCGATGGAGTTTAGAAGGATGAGGGGGGATCTGATTGAAACTTACAGAATACTGAAAGGCCTGGATAGAGTAGATGTGGGGAAGATATTTCCATTAGTAGGAGAGACTAGGACCCGAGGGCACAGACTCAGAGTAAAGGGAAGACCTTTTAGAACAAAGATGAGGAGAAACTTCTTTAGCCAGAGAGTGGTGAATCTATGGAATTCATTGCCCCAGAAGGCTGTGGAGGCCAGGTCATTGAGTGTATTTAAGACCGAGATAGATAGGTTCTTGATTGGTAAGGGGATCAAAGGTTACCAGGGAGAAGGCGGGAGAATGGGGTTGAGAAACTTATCAGCCATGATTGAATGGCGGAGCAGACTCGATGGGCCGAATGGCCTAATTTCTGCTCCTATGTCTTATGGTCTTACAAGGTGGATGTGGAAAGGATGGGTAAAATTTTTAGCTCTGCGGGGCAGGTGCGCACGAACCCAACTGAGTATAAAATGACGTGCGATGACGTCTGGCAACATCGCGTACTCGTGTAATATTTCAGTCGGCAGGCGCACGCCGGAGTCGGCAGCACCCCCGCCAACAATTAAAATGCCCATTAAGGCCATTAAAAAGTTAATTCAAAGAAATTTTTTGCTGCCCCATCCAACCTTATGGTTGGCGAGCAGGCGAAAAGGCCAACCAAAAATACCCACTTATGCCTACTCTCTTCCCTGCACTTTTTTGGAAACCTCATCCACGGGCGGGATGAGGTTTCCAAATGCAAATAAAAATCACATAAAAACATTACTTTTTTCATTACTAACATGTCCCTGCTCATGTGACAGTCACATAGGGGTCATGTTTCATTACATTTTAATTTTTTTTTGATTTATCTTCATCTGCCTCAGAGAGATTATATGGTGCGCTCTTGCGCGCATGCGCGAAGACCGTGCTTGCCTGGCTCGCACACTTCCCCCCCTGCCTGCACAAGCAGTGCTCAGCGCTGCCGGTTGCATTTCACCCTGGAGGCCTACCAGAAATTGCCTTCTGGGCCCAAGCGCAGGTGGTGGTCGGCTTCCCAACCACCCCCACCGAGCCCGCACACCAAGGGCAAAATTTTGCCCAATGTTTCCTCTTGTGGGAGAATCTAGAATTAGGCGTCACTGTTTAAAAATAAGAGGTCGCCCATTTAAGAAAGAGATGGGGAAAATTCTTTTCTCTCAGAGGGCTGAGTCTTTGGAATTCTCTTCCTCAAAAGGCCCTCCACGGCAGACTTTGAAGATTTTTAAGACACAAGTAGGTAGATTCTTGATAAGCAAGGGGGTGAAAGCTTATCAGTGGTAGGCAGGAAGGTGGAGTTGAAGTTAAAATCAGATCAGCTATGATCTTATTGAATGGCGGAGTAGGCTTGAAGGGCCAAATGGCTGACTCCTGCTCCTAACTCTTATGTTCATATTCGTATATCCTTGCTTCTCATGGCCCTGTGCCAACTCATTGCGGGCCTTCCTTCTCATCTAAATGAGAGCCAATACCGAGGCAGGGTTGCCTGCAGCATCAATGCCTCAGTGGATGTGTGAACAAATTGAAGTGATACATTAAGTGAGCATGCCTTTTACAGGTTTCCCTTCACCTCAGAGCTAGTAAGCTAGTGCTAAGCCCTTCACCTGACTTCCATCTAGTCATGCCATCCCCACCACACCCCTTCCATGTAAAGGACATTCTGGAGGACCAGAGATGGACGATCCTCCTGTTCATACATGAATGTGTCTGGAGAAATTTGGAGACGTTTACCTCACCGCCACTGCCCCTATCCCCAACTTCCCTAGACATCCCTCCACCCCATTTCCTGGACATTACCATAACCTGCTCCACCCACCTGGATATTTCCCTCCCCCAGACATTTCCCGCCCCTGCTCCCACACCGGACATTCCCCGCCCCTCAACTCCCCTGGACATACCCTGCCCCACAACTCTCCCTTCCCCCGGACATCCCCTCCCTTCCTCCCTCAGACATGCCCTGCCCCTGCCTATCTGGGTCATTTCGCCACCCCCCTCTCTGGACATCCCCTACCCCTCCACCTCCCCCCCTATTCCAGACATGCCCCGGCCCCCCGTTCCTGAATATGCCCTGCACCCCCCATCCTCTCCCCCGCCATCCCCCAGATATGCCATGTTCCCTCCCCCAGATATCCCTCTCCCCCTCTTCTGCCCCCTCCCCCAGACGTTCACCTCCCCTGCCCCCCCTTCTCCAAACATTCCCTCCCACTCCCTGACCCCCACCTGGAGGTCCCACCCCCCCGCCCGATATTTCCCTCAACTGGACATTTCCCCACCCCCGGACATTCCGCTCCTTCTACCCCCGGACATTCCCTTCAACCTCCATCACCCACTTCCCCCAGATAATCCTCTCCACCTCATCTGCCTCCCCTACTTGGACATTCCCCTCCTTCGCCCTGGACATTGCCTTCCCCCTCCCGCAGGCATTCCCCTCTACCTCCCCTGGACATTCTCATCCCCCTCCACTCCCTTGGACATTCCTCTCCACCTCCAACCCCAGTCATTCCCCTGCCCCTCTCCCAGACATTCCCCTCCCCCTCCCCACCGCCCCTCCCTCCCTCAGACACTCCCATTCCCCTCCCCTGCTCAACCCTCCCCCAGACAATCCCCATGCCCTCCCCTGTACCCCCACCCCAAACATACCACTCCCCCCTCAGACATTCCCCTCCCCTACCCCTCCTCCCCTGGCCATTTCCCCCTCCAGGCATTCCCGTACCCCTCCCCCCACCTCCACCAGACATCCTCCTTCCCCTCCCCCACCCCCACTCTCTACCAGACATTCCTGTCCCCGCCCCCTCTCAGCCTCCCCTGCACCCCCTCCCCTGGACATTCTCCTCCACCTCTCCCAGACATTTCCCTCATCGCCTCCCCCATCCCCCCCCCACCGTTCACTTCCTCCCCCGCCCCACCCCCGGACATTTCCCTCCTCTGACCCCTCCTCCCCCACCCTTCTCCCATGGGCCTGCCTCCCCTGTCCAGCCTTCATTCCACCCTTCTACCCTAACCTACCCCTTCCAGCCTTCTCCTGCCTCCCTTGTCCAGCCTTGGCACTGTGTTTGCCAATGGCACCTTAGTGAAGTTATTCGAGGTCCCCAAGAAGGAGAAAGCAACATCTACGCGCCTCCAAGTTGTGGAAGAGGTGAACCCCACCAGGTGCACACCACTTATATACAGCCGTAAAACTGAAGGCTCTAAATTCTCCTGACGGGGACTTCATTTGGAGGGGGAACTTAATTCTGGTGAGGTGGCCCTTTAATGAACATGCAAGAGATGCTAATGCATGTGAATGGAATTTTTGACATTGTTCATCGGGAAGTTCAACCCACCTTTAACCCACCTTGAGGGTTGGGAGAACAAAATTCTAACAGTTTATCCCTCTATCGGGAAACAGATTTTTTGCCTCCCGGCAAATTATGTGGCCCCACCTGCCATGATTCCTGCTGCTGGTGGGAGTGGAAAATTCAACCTCTGTAAGTCAGTGGAAGTCATTCCTCCATTGGCCAGAAAAAGGGTACCTTCAGAGGTTGTGATTTACGAGGGATATAGTGACAGAGTTATACCATCTGATCCAACTAAAACTGCAGTTAAACGTTTCCTTTCAAACAACACTGCCCAATACATTTTATGCTTTAGGATTATTTCAGAGTTTCACTGTGCATGTCAGCAACATAAACAAATCAGTTCTGCATAGATGTGTATAGAAAGAGATCAATGCATTATTTGCTTGAACAAGCAAATTCATTGGCCAGAATTTTGACCTTGATGCGCGGGCGGGCCCCACTGACTCGGCGATGGGCAGGCAGCTGAACTCCACGGCCGAAACAGGGCCGGCTGCCGTTTTACTTGGGTGGGCCAATTAAGACCCGCCCAGCAGCCTGCCCGACGGGAAGTGCTATGCACTTCCTATGCGGGGGCTGGAAGAATTCCCCATCTGTCAAAGTGCGCTCTTTCGCGCATGCGCGCGAAAGAGCGCACTGCTCCCTGAGACTAAGTGCTGTCTCAGAGAGAGTGCTGAATGTGTAAAAAAACTTTAAAAATAGAGAAAGAAAAACATTATTAATATGTCCCCCTCATGTGACACTGTCACACGAGATGGCACATGTTAATAAATATGAGTGAAATTTTAATAAACTTTTTAAAAACCGAGATGAAACCTCATCCCGCCAGTGGATGAGGTTTTATCTTTTTTCAGAAGCCCGCTGGAGCTCCTGGCCTGCCCGCCAGCCTTAAGGTTGGACAGGCAGGCCTTTCAATGAGCTTAATGACCCTGTCAATGGCCAGATTTCGCTGTCCGTCCGCCTTCCTAAAATTTAAATGGACTGGGATGACGTCAGGGGTTCCTCCCGACGTCATCCCGCATCATTTTCCCTTCAGCGAGCAGGCCCCGCCCCCAAATCGACGACGGGAAAATTCTGGCCATTGTTTTACCCATGAACAACTGACCAAGGGGGCTGTGTAATTTTATAGAATGGCAGGATACCTGAACATCCAGAAAGTTACAAATTGTACCCATGTAGGCTGACGTGCTCCCTCCCACAATGCTATTATCTCCAAAATTATAGGATAGCGTTCCTTTCTTTTAATGTTATGATCATGAACAAATCAACACTTGTTTTTCAGGAAGCTGTTATGTTGCCTTCATTTTAAGATAGTCCATCATTCCACCAATACTTGGGCGATCATAGATATTCTCTGGAGCCATAACTTACGATATCAGTATGGTATCCCAGGGTACAAGTTAAACACACATAATGATGTGCTAGAATCCACCATTGAGATACCATTGGCATATTTAAACAGCTTTTCAGATGTCTGATCAACTTTGATCTGGATTGAACTGAGAATGTCCTACAGTACAGTTCAGCAAAGGTTTCAAGGATCACTGTCATGTGCTTCACATTGCACAGCTTCATCCTGAAAAGAGACAGTTTCATGGAGGAGAAGGCATCAAGTAACTACAATAAAGAGCAGGAGAAATCTAAAGAGTGTGCAGAGCAGAATGCAATGCTGGCAAACTCTGATACTGGCCATCACTTAAGATGCAAATGTGGCAACAACTTTAAAAATTCTGACTCCATCTTCTCATGCCCTCCACAAAAAAAGCTTATTTTTAATCTTTGATGCAACTCAAAAATATTACAATCCTGCCATCTAATGAGAGATGCTTGAAAATCTTTGCAAGAACACTGATACCAGTGCACTCAAATTTTTAATTTTGAAGTGTGCGCTTCCATGGTGCTTTCCCTTGGTAACAGTGTGCAATATAAACTTAATTGTGTGTTTTGTCTAAGTGCTTCCTCAGTGGCATGAGTATGTAAAGTGGCCAGCTGCTGTGTGTCACATAGACTGTTAATCATAAAAAAGGCAAGTGGCACCATTTCATGTGTTCCTAATCAGGTCTTTGTATTAACGATATGATAGAATTTAAACTTCCAAGGTCCTTGAAAATGGTCCTATCCTGATTCAAAGGTACATATTGAATAGTCAAATCATAGAATGGCTACAACATAGAAGGAAGCCATTTGGTTGTCAAACCTGTGCCAGCTCTCTCCAAGAACAAATTAATCCCACTCCTTTCCCTGCAACATTGCAAATTGTGGTGCTTTATCCAATTCCCTTTCAAAGGCCACAATTGAATATGCCTCCAATACCCTTTCAGTAGTGCTGTCCACATTGTGACCATTCACTGTGCAAAATATAATATGACACATAAAAGATTACTACATAGTATAAAAGCTCATTGTGTTATATTAGCATGGATAGAGGATTGGTTAACTAACAGGAAACCGAGTCAAGATAGATGGATTATTTTCAGGTTGGCAAATTGTAACTGGTGGGATGCCACAGGGATCAGTGCTCCAGCCTCAACTATTTACGTATTTATGACTTGGATGAAGGGACAGTGTATTTAGCCAAATATGCTGATGCTGGATACAAAGATAGCTAGGAAAGCTGTGAGGAGGACACTAAGAGTTCACAAAGGGCTAAGTAGGTTAAGTGAGTGGGCAAAAAATTGGCAAATGGAACATATTATGGGGTAATGTGAACTTGTCCACTTTGGTAGGAAGGATAGAAAAGTAGAATATCAATTAAACGGTGAGAGACTACAGAATGTTGCAGTGCAGAGGGATATGGGCATCCTCATACATGAAACACAAAAAGTTAGCATGCAGCTACAGCAAGTAACTAGGAAGGCAAGTGGAATCTGCCTTTATTGCAAGCAGCATGGAGTATAAAAGTAGGGAAGTCTTGCTACAACTGTACAGAGCATTGGTGAAACCATACCTAGAGTACTAGAAATTTGGTCTCCTTATTTAAGGAGGTATATGGTTGCATTGGAGGTAGTTCAGAGAAATTTCACTAAGTTGATTCCTGCAATGAAGGGGTTGCATTTTGAGGAAAGATTGAGCCGGTTGGGCCGATATACATTGAAGTTTAGATGAGCAAGAGATAATCTTATTGAAATATATAAAATTCTGAGGGGGCTTGAGAGGATAAATGCTGAAAGGATGTTTCCTCTTATGGGAAAATCTATAATTAGGGATGCAGCTTCAGAATAGAAGCTTAAGATGGGAATGAGGAGGAATTTCTTCTTTAAGGGTAGTGAATCTATAGAATTTTCTACCCCTAAGAGCAGTGGAGGCTGGGTCACATAATATATTCAAGGCTGAGTTAGACAGATTTTTGATCTACAAGGGAATCATAGATTATGGGAGGGCAGACAAGGAAGTGGAGTTGAGGCAAAGATCAGATCAGCCATGATCTCATTGAATGGTAGAGCAAGCTTGAAGGGCCAAATTTCTCTTAGCTCTTACATTCTTATGTTTTAAAGATAATGGCAAGGGATATATAAAGTGCATTGGAGAAGTGCAAAGGGAGATTTGTAGGACTAAAAGGAAATATGAGAACGACTAGAAGATAATATAAAAGGAAATTGTAAGAGTTTTTCTGTGAATTTGAAAAATAAAACAATAGTTTAGGAGCTTTTAGAGCCATTTAGGGATAGAGGAGATTAATAATTATGGAGCATTATGGTAGGGTATTAAATAAATATTTTGAACAGATGATAGGGGAAAATGATAATGTAGGTGTAGTAGAGGAGGTGATGGAACAATTGTCAGAGATAACTAAAAAAAGAATTTGTTCTGAAAAATTTGTCAGAACCCAAGTTAGGTCAATGGCCCTGAAGACATGTGCCGTAGACTGTTGAAGGAGGTCAGAGAGGCGATAGTAAAGGCTTCAGCTGCAATTATTCAATTGTCATTAAATATTCAAATTGTAGCATTGGAGTAGCAAATGCAATATGTTATTCAAGAAGGACAGAAGGATAAATCAAGATAATGACAGACCAGTAATCAGGTCATTTGTAGGTAAACTCTTAAAATCCAGAATTCAAAATAAAATTAGTAGGCATGTACAAAATGCATCGATAGATGAAGGCATTGATTTGTTGAAGGAAAGTCATGTTTGACAAAGGTTCATATTTTTTGAAGAGACCAATAAATAACGGGCCTGGCAGTGGTCGGAGTTGTGATGTTTGCCAGAAGCGTCAGACTATTTACTAAATTTACTAGTGCTGCAGAGATACCTGATAAATTTATTGAAAAATGTGTTAAACTTCGAGGGAGAGTACATCATATAACAAAAAATGGACTAGAACTAGAACATAAATATAGGTTAGAATCTTCTGTTCGGCAAGCGGGGGCGGGCCCCACTCACCGATGCGTAAAATGACACGGGGTGACATTGGGCGTGCGTCCCCAATGTCACCGCGTGTCATTCAGATCTTCAGTTCAGCGGGCGCGCAGTGGAGTTGGCTGCACGCCTGCCAAACTGTCAAAGGCCTTTTAAGGCCATTTAGATTCCAATTAAGATCATTAGCTGAGCTGCCCGCCCATCCTTAAGGTTGGCGGGCAGGCGAAGAACCCAGGCAGCCTTCGCATTTATCATGAAACCTCATCCACGGGCAGGATGAGGTTTCATGAAGGGTTTATAAATTAAATAAATTTTTAAATTAAAATTCATTGGCATGTCCCAGCTCATGTGATACTGTCACATGAGGGGACATGTCTTAAAAATTTTTTTTTTTTCATTAAAATTTTTACAAATCAAACTAAGCTCCCTGAGGCAGCTCTGAGCCTCAGGGAGATTTCTGCGCTCTTTCACATGCATACGCAAAAGAGCGCAGGCCCCAACTCAGCCTACTCCCGTCACCCGCACAGGGAGCGCTCAAAGCTTCCGGGTGCGCATCACTGGGTGGGCCTTAAATGGCCAGCCCACACAAAATGGCGGCGCCCAGCCGATCGCGGAAGGCGATCAGCTGCGTGTGCTCCCGCCCAACCCCCTGACGGGGAGAAAATTCTCCCCATAGTTTATAAGGATTTTCAGAAGGCTTTTAATAAGATATATTATAGGGCAGTTGTCAGAAAAGTTCAGGCTCATGGTATGAGGAAACGTAACAGCATAGCTAGAAGGTTGTTTGATTAGAAACAGAGTTAAGGTAAACAGATGTTGCTTGGATTGAAGTAGGGTTATAAGTGTTGTACCTCAGTGGTTAATGTGGAACAAAGCGACTTAGGGATTCAGACACTAAATTTCCTGAAAATGCAAGTCCAGCTACATAAATCCATAAACAGAGCAGCAAGATTTTCTGTTATATTTTGGGAAATACAGAACAAGAGTAAAGAATTAATATATTTGTACAAAATGTTTTTTACAAAACATTTGATTGACTGTCTGTCTCTACTCATCTGCTTCTGAAACCCTCATCTATGCCTTCATTACTTTTAGACTTTACATACTCCAGGCTGGTCTCCCGCATTCTACCATCCATAAACTTGAGGTCATCCAAAATTCTGCTGCCCATGTCTTAACTCATCAAAAATTCTGCTGCCCATGTCTTAACTCACAATTAGTTTCATTCCCCTATCACCCCTGTGCTCACTAACCTACATTGGCTCCAGGTAAAGCACAATATTGATTTTAAAATTCTCATCCTTGTTTTCAAATCTCCCTATGGCCTTGCCCCTCCCACCTCTGTAATCTCCTCCATCCCCACAGCATTCCTAGGTATCCATATTCCTCTAAATCTGGCCTCTTGTGATTTCCCATTATAATTGCTTAGGGGGAAATGGTGGTGTAGTGGTAATGTCACTGGACTAGTAACCCAGTAGCACAAGCTAATGTGCTGAGGATATGGGTTCAACTACCAACACGGCAGCTAATGGAATTTAAAATTAATTAATTAATTCAATTAATCTGGAATTGAAAGCTGGACTCAGTGATGGTGCCATGAAATCCACCTGATTCACTAATGCCCTATAGGCAAGGAAATCTGCCGGCCTTACCTGGTCTGGCCTAGATATGACTCCAGACACACACCAATGTGGTTGACTCTTAACTGCCTTCTGAAATGGTCCAGCAAGCCACTCAGTTGTACCAAACCTCTACGGAAATGTTGAAAAGGAATAAACCCAGATGGAACACCCGGCATTAACGTAGGTACCAGAAACAACAATGGCTCATCCAGCTCCATCAGCCTTGCAAAGTTCCCCTTACTAACATCTGGGGGCTTGTGCTAAAATCGGGAGAGCTGTCCCACAGACTAGTCAAACAACAGCCTGACATAGTCACTCTCATGGAATCATATCTCAATGGTGGTCAGTTGCCATCCCGGGATATGTCATGTCCCACCAACTTCAATGAGGGACTTCAATAGCTCGGTAGCATCACTACTGACCGAGCTGGTCGAGACCACAAGGACACATCTGCCAGACTGGACCTGCTGCAGGTGGAAAGGGAGCCAGCAAGAGGGAAAACCTACAAGACCTTGTCCTCACCAATCTGCCTATAGCAGGTCCATCTGCACATGATTGTATTGGTATGAGTGACCACCGCAGAATCCTTGTGTAGGCAAAGTCCCATCTTCACACTGAGGATACCTACCCTCCATCATGTGTGGAATCGCCACTACACTGAATAGGATTGATTCAGAACAGATTGAGCAGCCCGTGGATGAGGTTTCCTAAAAAGTGCAAAGGCGTTTTCACCTGCCCGCCAACCATAAGGTTGGACAGGCAGTGAAAAATGTCAGTCAATTGAGACTTTAATGGCCTTAACAGGCCTTTTAATTGTCGGCGGCTGTGCTGCCGACTGAAATATCGCACGACTGCGCCTTGACGTCGGGACTGTCGCCTGACATCAACACACGTCATTTTACGCTCGACCGGGTCAGCCACGCGCCTGCCCGCCAAGGTAAACATTTTGCCCTATTGAGTCTATGAGGAGGAGGCTCCACAAATATCCCTATTCTCAATGACTGGGGAGCCCAGAATATCAGTGCAAAAAAGACAAGGATGAAGTATTTGCAACCATCTTCTGTCAGACATGCTGAGTGGATGATCCGTTCCTCCCTCCTCCTGAGGTCCCCAATCTGACAGATACCAGTCTTCAAGCAATTCGATTCACTCCACCTGATATCAAGAAATTGCTGAAGGCACTGGATATTGCAAAGGCATCCGCCCTGACAACATCCTGGTGGTGGTACTGAAGACTTGTATTCAGAACCAGCTGCACCCTGAGTTAAGTTCCAGTACAGCTACAATGCTGGCATCTACTCAACAATGTGAAAAATTGCCCTGGTAAGTCCTATCCATAAAAAGGACAAATATAATCCAGCCAATTACTGCCCTATCAATCACAAAATCATAGAATAGTTATAGCACAGCAGGAGGCCATTCGGTTTGTCGTGTCTGTGCTGGCTCTCCAAAGCAGCAATTCAGCTCGTGACACTCCACACGCCTCCTTCACATTCTTCCTTTTCAGATAGTAATCCAATTCCCTCTTGAATGCCTCAATTGAATCTGCCTCCACCACATTCTCAGGCAGATCCTATTTCAGATCCTAACCACTAACTGCGTTAAAATTATTTTCCACATCCTGCCGTTGCTTCTTTTGCCAATTGTCTTAAATCTATAATAAAAATAAAAATACCTGGAAAAACTCAGCAGATCTGACAGCATCTGCGGAGAGGAACACAGTTAACGTTTCGAGTCCATATGACTCTTCAACAGAACTAAGTAAAAATAGAAGAGAGGTGAAATATAAGCTGGTTTAAGGTGGGGGGGGCGTGGTGGGACAAGTAGAGCTGGATAGAGGGCCAGTGATAGATGGAGATAGACAAAAGGACAAAGAGGTGTTGAAGATGGGATATTATCTAAGGAATGTGCTAATTAAGGGTAGAAAGCAGGACAAGCAAGGTACAGATAGCCCTAGTGGGGGTGGGGTGAAGGAATCGAAATAGGCTAAAAGGTAGAGATAAAACAATGGATGGAAATACATTTAAAAATAATGGAAATAGGTGGGAAAAGAAAAATCTATATAAATTATTGGGAAAAAAAGGGGGGGTTGTAAAGGGGGTGGGGATGGAGGAGAGAGTTCATGATCTAAAATTGTTGAACTCAATATTCAGTCCGGAAGGCTGTAAAGTGCCTAGTCGGAAGATGAGATGCTGTTCCTCCAGTTTGTGTTGAGCTTCACTGGAGCAATGCAGCAGGCCAAGGACAGACGTGGGCATGAGCGCAGGGTGGAGTGTTGAAATGGCAAGCGACAGGGAGGTCTGGGTCATGCTTGTGGACAGACCGAAGGTGTTCTGCAAAGCGGTCACCCAGTCTGCGTTTGGTCTCTCCAATGTAGAGGAAACCTTCTTTGCATTGAACTTCATCTGCCACTTGTCCGCCCATTGCACTAACCTGTCTATGTTGTTTTGAAGTTCTCTACCATCCTCCTTCCTGTTCACAATACTTAAAAGTTTTCTATCATCCGCAAATTTTGAAATTGTGCCCTGTACACCAAGGTCTAGGTCATTAATAAAGAGCAGGTCCTAACACTAACTCCATTATAAACTTTCCTCCAGTCCGAAAAACATCCATTAACCACTACATTCTGTTTCCTGTCACTCAGCCAATTTCATATATGTGTTCCTATTGTCCCTTTTATTCCATGAGCTCTAACTTTGCTCACAAGTCTATTGTGTGGCACTTTATCAAATACCTTTTGGAAGTCCATGTACACCACATCACCAGCATTACCCTCATCAGCCTTCTCTGTTATGTTGGGTCCCCATGACATGAAAAGAAATCTAACACGGTATGTATCAAAACTTAATTCTTTTTGCTATTTTTAAAATGGACTTCCTGCTGAACCCCAAAAGATGACTCCTATAAGTCACATGACCACAGGATTGGCCCTTTGTACTGAAAGCTACCAACAGCAGTTACAAGACCAAAAGAATCCCTCTCTCAGCATGGAGAATCTCACAACTCATTGTACAAATCCCTTGTAATCAAGAAACCAGTGGACTCGCAGATCAAAACTCGTTATGCCTGCAGAGCTGCTAACAGACTCACCTCACACCTGGGATTGTCCAAAGGGGTGTCATTTTCACCTTGACAAGCTTACACTTCTAGTGGAGTCAGAGGGTCTGCCTAGGCAATGGCTTCCTGACCCGAGACCCTCAATATGGATGGTAACTCTTTCAGCAGCTAATGACTGGGACATTATCAGTCCTGAAATCAAAGCCAGTTCCAGACACTGGATAAACATCTTTTTTAAAATCAGTGTGGAGAAAGAAGGTCACATGACTCGTGACCATTTTGCAACTTATATATTCCTTTGAGAACTGAGAAATCCTCAGACTGCTGTTTTAGCATCAACTGGAAAGGACTCTAGCTGCCGAGCTGAGTAAGCAGTTGGTTACCATCTCTCAACTCCACAAAACCTGCTCGATTTAAAAAATTTCTGATCAACACCTGCTAAGCAGTCTAAGCACAGAAAGCCCATCGTGTTGCAGTGTCTTTCGTTTCAAGGATTTTCCTATTGTCATCTCCAACCAGAAACTCATTGGAACTTAACTCCACCCGTAAAGGAAATACCCTTTGAGTTCTCGGACTCTGGAAATCACGTGAACTAATATTCATTTCTGTGGTTCTTGTACTTTTACTATCCATAGTTGGAAAACTCCTTTTTCTATGCTCCCCTTACTCTGTGTGTGTGTGTGTGTGTGTGTGTGTGTGTGTGTGTGTGTGTGCATGTGTGCAGTGGAGTGGGAAGTTGTGAACACTCCTGGGTTTTGAATGTGAAATAAACTAACATGTGTTTGCTGTGAGTTATTAACAAATTGGATCACACAAACCAAGGGTTTGAGAAAACATGCCACAGCATATTTTGAAAATAATTCAAAACACCTTCTGCTTATGGACAGCTGGTGAGAGGAAAGAAGTACAGTTTGCCTGTCCCCTTCCTGGCCGTAATAGTTACCTTGTCAAAAAGCACTCGCAAGTTAGTTGAACACAATTTACCCTTAATAAATCTGTGCTGTCTGTCCTTAACTAATCTGCTTTTGCCCAAGTGACTATTAATTTTGTCCCAAAATATCGTTTCTAGAAGCTCCCTGACCACTGAGGTTAAACTGACTGGCCTGTAATTGCTTGGCTTATCTTTACACCCTTTTTTGAACAAAAGTGTAACATTTGCATTTCTCCAGTCCTCTGGCATCACCCCTGAGTGTAAGGAAGACTGGAAAATTATGGCCAGTGCTTCCGCAATTTCCACTCTCGCTTCCCCCAGTATCCTTGGATGCATCTCATTTTGTCCTGGTGTCTTATCAACTTTAAGTACAGACAATCTACCCAATATCTGTTCCTTATTAATTTTAAACACTTCAAGTGCCTGAATTATCTTCTCTTTCACCATGAACTGTGCAACATCATCTTCTTTGGTAAAGACCGATACAAACTGTTCATTTAGTACCTCAGCCATACCCCTGCCTCCATGCGTAACCCTCTTTTTGGTCCCCAATCAGCCTGATTCATCCTTTTACCACCATTTTACTATTTAAATGCCTCTTGATCATCAGCAAAGTGATGGAAGGCATTGTTGACAGTACTAACAAGAAGCACTTACACAGCAGTAACCTGTTCACTCAGTTTGGGTTCCGTCAGCACCACTCGCTCCTGACTTCATTACAGCCTTGGACCAAACATGGACAAAAGAGCTGAACTCGAGGTGAGGTGAGATTTACTGCCCTTGTCATCAAGGCAATGTTTGACCAAACAAGGTGCCCTGGTGAAATTGAAGTCAATGGGAATCGGGGTAAAACTCTCCACTGGTTGGTGTCATACCTAGCACAAAGGTTGTGGTTGTTGGAGGCCAGTCATCTCAGTTCCAGGACATCGCTGCAGGAGTTCCTCAGGGTAATGTCTTAGGTCCAACCATCTTCAACTGCTTCATCAATGGCCTTCCCTCCATCATAAGGTCAGAAGTGGCGATGTTCCCTGATGATTACACAATGTTCAGTACCGTTTACAGCTCCATATAAGCAGTCCATGTCCATACGCAGAAAGACCTGGACAACATTCAGGCTTGAGCTGATAAATGGCAAGTAACACTTGTGCCACACGGGTGCCAGGCAATGGCCGCCTCCAACAAGAGACATTTGTTTAACAATCTCCCCTCGACATTCAATGACGTTACCATCTCTGGATTCCAACACCATCAACATCCTGGATGTACCTTTGACAGGAAACTTAACTGGGGCAACCACAAAATACTGGCTACAAGAGCAGGTCAGAGGCTAGGAATCCTGCGATGAGTAACTCACCTGACTCCCCAAAACCTGTCCACTATCTATGAAGCAAAAGTCAGGAACCTGATGGAATACTCTTCACTAGCCTGGATGAGTCTTACAACACTCGAGAAATTCGACACAATCCAGGCCAAAGAAGCTCGCTTGATCGACACTCCATCCACCAAATTAAACATTCACTCCCTCCACCTTCAACGCACAGAGGCAGCAGTGTGTGTCATCTACAGGATGCACTGCAGAAACTCACCAAGGCTCCTTCAACAGCACCTTTCAAACCCACGACCTCTACCAGCTAAAAGGACAAGGACACATGGGAGCACCACCACCTGCGAGTTCCCCTCCAAGCCACATACCATCCTGACTTGGAACTATAATCACTATTCCTTCTCTATCGCTGGATCAAAATCCTGGATCTACACCAGATGGATTAAAGTAGCTCAAGGTGGCTGCTCATCACCACCCCCTCAGGGCCAATTGGGATAGGCAACAAATGCTGTTAGGTCCTCTCAAGATGCAGTTCCAATTCCTGGACCATTCAGGGGGAGCACTACAATACTACCCAGAGTGGGTGTCATTGATAGTGGTTGCGTGTGGCACTCTCCTGGCAACCTGGCACTGGCAAGGGGGGACCCACTGGAGGAAGAGGCTCTTGACGCAGCTCCACAGACCGCAGATGATGAATCCAGTAATAACTCAGAAGAGGAGCATGCTGAGGAGAAGACTGAGGGTGTGGAGGCAGACCTCTGTAACCTCCAGGGAGGCAGGGACACAGGGATGCCTTGACCTAACACTCCTTCAGCTAGGCTACCAAGGATCTGCTTCTACCTCATGCCAGGGCTGCCACCTCCATCCCAGATGTCTGAAATGACCCTTTCATTTGCACCCAAAGTCCACTCAATCCCTGGCAATAAAGTATCCAGTCACTCTCGTCCAGCGTTACATACTGGCGTACCCTCCACCTGAAAGGAAAAAGGTGAAGCATACTCAAGCCATCAGAATCAAAGCAAATTTAATGTTATTCTCATGTTGAATGCATCATGACATTACTATTACTGGTGTTGATGTCCACACCAGCAGACATATAAACCAAACATAAATAAATAGAAAATCACCCATGAACTGTCCCTCTTGTCACAGAATCACACAGTGCAGAAGAAGCCCTTAGGCCCAACGAGTCTGCACCAACACGTGAGAAACACCTGATCTACCTACCTAGTCCCATTTACCAGCACTTGGCTCATAGCCTTGAATGTTATGATGTACCAAGTGTTCATCCAGGTACTTTTTAAAGGATGTGAGGCAACCCGCCTCCATCACCCTCCCAGGCAGTGCATTCCAGACCGTCACCACCCTCAGGGTAAAAAAGTTTTCCTCACATCCCCCCTAAATCCCCTGCCCCTCACCTTGAACTTATGTCCCCTTGTGACTGACCCTTCAACTAAGGGGAACAGCTGCTCCCTATCCACCCTGTCCATGCCCCTCATAACCTTGTACACCTCGATCAGGTCGCCCCTCAGTCTTCTCTGCTCCAACGAAAACAACCCAAGTCTATCCAACCTCACTTCATAACTTAAATGTTTCATCCCAGGCAACATCCTGGTGAATCTCCTCTGCACCCCCTCCACTGCAATCACATCCTTCCTATACTGTGGTGACCAAAACTGCACACAGTACTCGAGCTGTGGCCTCACCAAGGTTCTATACAACTCCAACATGATCTCCCTACTTTTGTAATCTATGCCTCGATTGATAAAGGCAAGTGTCCCATATGCTTTTTTCACCACCCCGCTAACATGCCCCTCTGCCTTCAGAGATCTATGAACACACATGCCAAGGTCCCTTTGTTCCTCAGAACTTCCTTGTGTCATGCTGTTCATTCAATATTTCCTTGTCAAATTACTCCTTCCAAAGTGTATCACCTCACATTTTTCAGGGTTAAATTCCATCTGCCACTTATCTGTCCATTTGACCACCCTGTCTATATCTTCCTGTAGCCCAAGACACACAACCACACTGTTAACCACCCAGCCAATCTTTGTGTCATCCGCAAACTTACTAATCCTACCCCCCACATAGTCATCTATGTCGTTTATATAAATGCCAAATAATAGGGGACCGAGCACAGATCCCTGTGGTACGCCACTGGACACTGGCTTCCAGTCACTAAAGCATCCTCCTGTCATCATCCTCTGTCTCCTACAACTAAGCCAATTTTGAATCCACCTTATCAAATTACCCTGTATCCCATATGCATTTGCCTTCTTTATAAGTCTCCCATGTGGGACCTTGTCAAAGGCTTTGCTGAAATCCATATAATCTACATCAACTGCACTACCCTCATCTACACACCTGGTCACCTCCTCAAAAAATTCAATCATGGTGCTTTTAAATTATGTTTCCGAGTGCTATGTCTTGGTGATCCCCCCCACCTCCCTTGCTGGCAGCAGCGTTGGAGACAGCCTGCTGTCTTGTTAGCCTTGACGACCTTGGCAGTCATCCTCAGGCCAGTGGAGCCTGTGCTGGCCCCGTCTGGAGGGAGCAGTCAGTGCCACAGCTGGCATCTCCCCAGTCATCACAGCCTTATTAGATGCAACGGTCACTGATGAAGCAGCAGAGGAGTTGTTGTCATCATCCAGAGCGCCCTGAGAGGAGCCCGCAGAGATGATAAGCAGCTCGTGCTGTGGACGTGCCTGCTCACTATTGACGGACGGGTACCTAGCTGGGATACTGGTTGCCTCATCCATCTCCCACACTAGCACTGACCACCTGCAGGGGAGGTGGTGGCGTAGTGTTATTGTTGCTGGACTAGTAATCCAGAAACCCAGGATAATCCCCTGGGAGCCCGAGTTCAAATCCCACCACGGCGGATGGTGGAATTTGAATTCAATATAAAAATCTAATGACCATGAAACCATTGTCGATTGTTGTAAAAACCCATCTGGTTCACTAAGGTCCATTAGTGAATCAGATGGGCTTTTACTTCCTTCAGGGAATGAAATCTGCCCTCCTTACCTGGTCTGGCCCACATGTGACTCCAGCCCCACAGCAATGTGGTTGACTCTTAAATGCCCTCTGAACAAGGGCAATTAGGGATGGGCAATAAATGCTGGCCTGGCCAGCGATGCCCACATCCCATGAATGAATTAAAAAAAAGGTCCGCACACAACCCCAGGAACCCCTGATTTTATCCCTGGAGCTGCCTCTCATAAGAGTCGCCATTCTCTCAATGGAAGAGGAAGTACGCTCGTCCATGAACGTCAATGCAGTGCTCATACTGCTCATGGACTCCTCCACAAAGGAGACCATGGCACGCAGACCCTCATGGATCTCCGCCAGATCCTCCCGCACATTCCACTGGACATCCAGCATCTGCCGCCTAATGGACAACTCCAGAGGCTCATCATCTGCCTTCTACTGCGTCCTGGTCCTCAGCAGTCTTCTGACTGCTGGCGCCCTGGGTGCTCTCTGCCTCCACCTGCACCTCGAACAAGTGTGAAGTGCCCTCACCAATGTGCACCGACATTTTTGCTGCTGATCTAATGCCCACTGAGGTGCTGATGTCTGCTGCGCTGGTGCTTGGTTCAGAGAGTGGGTGTGACGCAGATGCAAATGAAGCCCGGTGGTTCTCCG
Source organism: Cetorhinus maximus (assembly GCF_964194155.1). Classification (NCBI taxonomy): domain Eukaryota; kingdom Metazoa; phylum Chordata; class Chondrichthyes; order Lamniformes; family Cetorhinidae; genus Cetorhinus; species Cetorhinus maximus. The sequence continues at coordinate 74,526,704 of NC_135880.1, read as the reverse complement.
GCGTCAGGGGTCGCCATTCAGGATCCAGAGAGCAAGTGTGTGCTGGCGAATCTAAGGGAGAACAAGGACATGTCATTAGTTAAAATCATCACACTGTCACTGTACATGCCAGGCACCTGGTGAGACGTTGGAGATCTGCATCATTATGCCATCGTCTTTCAATGATCAATGGGAACTCCAGGGGCAGAATTTTGAGTTTGGTGGGCAGATGCGATAGGTGGGCCCAGGAGCAGCCAGGGTAGGTACCGCCACCTGCGATTGGCCCCCAACCACGATTTCACACTGGCGGGCCAATTAAGGGCTGCCGAGTGTAAACGGCGGCTCTCCAATGGTCGGGAAGGGGCGGGCGAGGGAAAGGGCCGGTCGCCTGCCGGGTTTAATGGCGACCCAGCAGCCGGTTTAAAACCGGCACAGTCAGGCCCTGGAAGACTGCCAGCGATGAAGAAATCTTCGGTGTTGTCAACAGGAGATTATAAATTATGGATTCAAATGCAGGTGCTGATGCCAGGTGGGATGGCAGGTCAGATGGGCACTCAGCCCCCCCGCCCCGGTTTTTTGATGAGAGCCTCGCAATCCTCATGGAAGAGGTGGCTGCCGGGAGGGACAGCCTTGTCCCCAGGGATGGATGGAGGAGGCTACCGCACCTTACAAAAAGAACTTGGGAGGAGGTGGCACCGCGGTCAGCAGCCAAGATGTTGTGCGGCCACCTGGGTCCAGTGCCGCAAGAGGTTTAACGATGTGCTACGCTCAGGAAGGATGAGTACTGTGTTGGCATGGATCAATGTGTTGAAGTGTTAAGGGCTGACCATCCCCCCCGTGGAGCTCAGTTGTTAGAGTCTTAGTGCCAACTGCCATTGATGCCGGAGCTGGCTAAGGGGGTGAGCTCTGGCTGCTTGGACTGAGTGCCTTGCGGCTTGAGGGCCACGACTCAGATGTGCCCTGCAAGGTGCTCCTCAGATGGGGTTGGCCAGTCTGCAATGGCGCTGCAGGCAGAGAGTGGACTAATCAATGCTACTCTGTCCTTTCAGGAGAAGATGGCCCATAACAACATTGAAAGGTTGTGGACCAGTGGAGGCCCCACAAACTTCCTAATCCTAACCAGATACGAGCAGGACGCCTTGGAGCTGGAAAGGCGCCATGCACCTCGATCAACTGGCTGCGGAGATGCTGGGGTGTCAGACGAAGGTAAGAGTCGAGCGCACAGAGTTGAGAGTTTTGGATGGTGCAAACCTTCTTTTGTAGTCTCATCATTGATGGGAGCCTCAAAACTGGATTCCCCATTGATCATTGAAAGACAATGGCACCATGATGCAGATCTCCATGGTCTCACCAGGGTGCCTGGCATGCACAGTGACAGTGTGATAACTTAAACTAACGACGTCGTTGTTCTTCCTTAGGTTTGCCACCACACACCCAATCACAGTGGAATCCTGTTGACGAAGGCACCTGGCTGACCCGCTGGCACCTTGATGGCCGCATGTGTGCAGTTGATTGTACCCTGGATGCGGGAGAACCCAGCAATCAGTGCAAAGCCTCTGACTTGCTCAGGCTGGCTGGCCTCATCCGTACATAAATGAATGAAAGTCAATACCCATCCGAACAGAGCTTCTGTCGCCAGCTTGACGCAACTATGGACAGCACACATTCCCCGCTGACCCCTAGAAAGAACTCAATGCATAGAAATTGAGAGCCACTGTGATCTTCAGAGCCACTGGTATGAGGTGTCCTCTCACACAGTCGGAGGTGATCTCAGGCCCAATCATCTGACAGATGAACGTCACTGTCTCCTTTGAGAGGCAGTGCCTACTTCGGCATTGCACCTCGGACATATTGAGGTAGCTGCATCGCCACCTGTAAACCCTGGCAGCAGGATAGTGGCGTCTTCTGCAGCCCCTAACGCCTTGAACTGCCAGCTGGCCCTGCGTCCCCAGTGCTTGCGCCTCTCCTCCCACAGGTCACTGTCCTGGAAGCTGGATTGGGACACCTGGTCTCTTCTGCCCCGCTCTTCCTCCTCAGAGGAGGTGCCACCAGCGGAAACCACAATCCCCATTACCAGGGTAACAGAAGGCTGTCTCCTACCTGGAAGGGTCCACAGGGTCTGAATTCTCCAGGGTCCTTGGAGACACCAAGGAGTCCTCAAATGAAGCCCGGAAATGCGAACAATAAAGCCCCGACCAGAGATGAAGCTGCCGTAATATCAGTAAGTCACCAGCAGCAAACTATCTACCAAACGCCTCACTACTCACACTGGCAATGCTGCTGATCCTTTTTAACCCATCCGTGGATGAGGTTTTTGAAATTGTCAGCTGGTCACCTCTCCATTTTGCCTGTGTGATAAGCACAAAATCGCACGGGCAACAGAAAATCAGCGTCAATTGCCTTTTTAATGGTCTTAACTGGCCTCTTAATGGTGCTCACCCGACGGCATCACGCGCTATTTTACACTCGAGCGAGTCGGACCAGCACCCACCCACTCAGCAAAAAATTCTACCCCAAGATTGAGGCTCCTATCAATGAAGAGACTATACTAGAATGGTTGCACAATCTGAAACTCTCACCTCTGTGCACTGCACTCTTGCCTTGGTGCACTGCATTCTTACCTTACCTCTCCACGCCCGGTTGCATTTGGACCATGCCGGCTCTCCAGCTCAAGGGCATCCCGCTCGAACCTGGTCAGCAGCAGCAGCAGCAAGTTGGGCGGGCCTCCACCTCTATGTGACCTCTCTGTTTGGTTATGGCTCGTCTTCTCCTGAAAGGACTAAGGAGCTTTGATTAGTCTACTCTCTACCCGTAGCGCCATTGCAGCCTGGCTAACCCCAGCTGAGGAACACCTCACAGGGCATATCTGAGTCGTGGCCCTTGAGCCGCAAGGGACTCAGTCCAAGCAGCCAAGGCTCATCCCCTTGGCCAGCTCCGGCATCATTGACAGTTGGCACTCGGACTCTAGCACCCATGAGGTCCACGGGGGGATGGCCACGCCTCAACACTTCTGCACACTGATCCATTCCAACATGGTATTCACCCTTCCTGAGCACAGCAGATCATTGAACCTCTTCCTGTACTGCACCCACGTGCTCCACACCACATCATGGCTGCTAATCAGCGCTGCAACGTCCTCCCATGTCATCGTTGTGAGGTGCAGTGGCCTCCTCCTCCCATCTTTGGGGACAAGGGTGTACCTCCTGGCAGCCACCTCCTCCAGGTGGACTGTGAGGCACTCATCTGAAAAGTCGGGGGGATGCATGTCCACCCAGCCTGCCCTCCTACCTGGTGTCTCCAGCTGCACTCGACTCCATCACTTGAGTTTGGTAACGCAGAACAGATGTTCTTCTGTGACAGCTTTCCAGGGGCTGCCTGCGCCGTTTTTAAACTGGCCCTGGGTCGCCAGTGGCCCCCAACCCCGCACAATCTTTCCTGACCAGTAGGGAGCTGCGTTTCAGACTGGGCGGGCTGTAATTGGCCCGCCAGCATGAAATCGCGGTCTGGGGCCAATTGTGGGCAGCGGCCCATTTCCCAGCCGATCCCAGACCCGCCAACAGCGCCCGCCTGCCGAACCCAAAATTCTGCCCCTTATGTGGCATGGCTCAGAGCCATACTTTATTTTATAATGCTTTTGTGAAGCACCTTGTGACACTTCCTTATGTTAAAGGCACTATATAAGTTATTATTCTTGTTAGGCCAAGTAATAGTATGTGCACTTTTGAGTACCTCATTATATTAAGGACATTAGAGTCCTAGGAAGCACACAATGTAGATTCATTTGGATGATGCCCGGGTGGGAAAATATTACTACCATTAGTATGAGGAGACACTCAAGACACTCAAGCATTGAAAACTGAGAGATTTAATAGAGATTTTGTTTTAAACTTATGAAGGGTTCTTCTGCACTTTAAACTATGGTTCTATATAGCTTGGTGGAAATATGCCTTTCAGAAAGCATAAAAATGTATTATTTCTTTTTAACTACAAACCATAGAAGTAGAACCATAGAAGAGTAATAGCACAGAAAAGAGGCCTTTCAGCCCATAGTGACTGAGCTGGCCGAAAAAGAAAAAATTTAAAATACTAGCTGCCCATTTTAATCCCACCTTCCAGCATCTGGTCCATAGCCTTTCAGGACACAGCACTTTAGGTGCTGATCCAGGTGCCTTTTAAATAAGTTGAGTGTTTCTGCCTCCACTACCAAACCAGGCAGTGAATTCCAGGCACCCACCACCCTCTGGGTGAAGAAGTTTTTCCTCATGTTCTCTCTAATCCTTCTACCAATCACCTTTAATCTGTGCCTCCTGGTAATTGAGCTCTCTGCAAGGGGAAACAGGGCATCCCTGTCTACTCTATCTAAGCCCCTCATAATCTTGTATACCTCAATTAGGTCACCCCTCAGCCTCCTCAGTTCCAAGAAAAACAAACCCAGCCTATCCAATCTTTCCTCACAGCTGCAGTTTTCAAGCCCTGGAAACATTCTTGTAAATCTCCTCTGAACTCTCTCCAGAGCAATTATGTCCTTCCTGTAATGTGGCACCAGAACTGTACACAAAATTCCAGCTGTGGCCTAACCAGTGTTTTATACAGCTCCATCATTACATCCCTACTTTTGTATTCTATACCTCATCCAATAAAGGAAAATATTTCATATGCTTTCTTAATCACCTTATCCACCTGCTGTGTCATGTTCAGGGACTTATGGACATGCAATATCATCCCATTTATTGCGTATTCCCTAGCTTTGTTTGCCCTCTTCAAATACATTACCTCGTACTTCTCTGGATTGAATTCCATCTGCCACTTTTCCGCCCACTTAACCAAACCATTGATATCATTCTGGAGACAACAGCTATCCCATTCACTATGAACTACACGTCCAATTTTTGTGTCATCTGCAAATTTCCCAATCATGCCACCCACATTTAAGTCCAAATCATTTATATATACAACAAACAGCAAGTAACCCAATACTGAGCTCTATGGAATGCCACTGGAAACCGTTTTCCATTCGCAAATACATCCATCAATCATTACCCTTTGTTTCCTGTCGCTGAACCAATTTTGAAACCAACTTGCCATATTCCCCTGTATCCCATGGCTTTTACTTTTCTGACCAGTCTGCCATGTGGGCCTTTGTCAAATGCCTTACTAAAATCCATGTAGACAACATCCACTGCACCACCCTCATCAATCCTCCTTGTTACCTCCTCAGAAAGTGTGATTAAATTAGTAAGACATGACATTTCCCTATCAAAACCATGCTGACTATCCCTGATTAATCCATTCCTTTCTAAGTGACAGTTTATCCTGTCTCTCAGAGTTGATCCTAATAATTTGCCCACCACAGAAGTCAGACTGACCAGCCTATAATTAGTTGGTCTATCCCTCCCACCATTTTTAAATAATGGAACAACGTTCACTGACCTCCAATCCTCTGGTACCTCACCTGTATCCAGTGAGGATTGGAAATGATCCTCAGAGCATCCACTATTTCCTCCCTGGTTTCTTTTAATAGCTTGGGATACAATCCATATGGCCCTGTTGACTTATCTACCTTCAAGGATCTCCAATATATCTTCTTTCACTATGTTTATTGTATCTAATATTTCACACTCCTCCTCTTTAACTAGAATATCTGCTTCATCCCTCCCCTTAGTGAAGACAGAGACAAAGTACTCATTGGGAACCCTGCCCACATCTTCAGCATCAGAGCACAAATTACCATGTATATCTCTAGCCTTTCCTTAGTTATTCTCTTGCTCTTAATGTACTGGTAAAACATCTTTGGGTTTTCTTTGATTTTACCTGCAAATATTTTTTCATATCCTCTCTTTGCTTTTCTAATTACCTTTTTTACTTCACCCCTGTACTTTCTATACTCCTCGAGGCTTTCTACAGTATTAAGATTTTTATGACTGTCATAAGCTTTCTTTTTCTGCTTTATCTTACTTTGTATACTTCTGGATAACCAGGGGACTCTATATTTGGTGTACTGCCCTATTTCTTTGTGGGGACATGTACACACTGTGCCCATAGAAGCTCGCTTTTGAATGCCTCCCCCTGGCCTGTCACTGATTTCCCTTCAAGTAGCTGTAACCGGTCCACTTTCACCAGACCACCTCTCAGCTTTGTAAAAATTTGTCTTTCCCCAAGTTAGAACTTTTACTTTTGTTCTTTCTTTATCCTTTTCCATAATTATATTAAATATAACTGTATTATTGTCACTATCTCCAAAATGGCCATCCACTACTAATTCATGCACTTGCCCAGCTTCATTTCCTATGACTAAATCTAGAGTTGCCTTCCCTCTCATTGGGCTTGTTACATTCTGGCTAAAAAAGTTCTCTTGAATGCAGTTCAATAATTTTGTGCCCTCTGTGCCTATTACAGTGTTTGTATCCCAGTTGATATTAAGATAGTTGAAATTCCCAACTATTATTGTCCTGTTGTTTTTGCTGAAGCATTTGCAACAATCTTCAGCCAGAAGTGCCGAGTGGATGATCCATCTCAACCTGCTCCGGAGGTCATCAGCACCGCAGATGCCAGTCTTCAGCCAATTTGGTTCACTCCACGTGATATCAAGAAATGGCTGAAGGCACTGGCTAGTGCAAAGGCTATGGGCCTTGACAATATTCCAGCAATAGTACTGAAGGCTTATGTGCCAGAACTTGCAGTGTCCCTAGCCAAGCTGTTCCAGTACAGCTACAACATTGACATCTACCCGGCTATGTGGAAAATTGCCGGGTATGTCCTGTACACAAAAAGCAGGACAAATTCTGCCAGCCCAATTACCGCCCCATCAGTCTACTCTCGATCATCAGTAAAGTAATGGAAGGAGTCATCAACAGTGCTATCAAGCGGCGTTGCTTAGCAATAACTTGCTCACTGACGACCAGTTTGGGTTCCGCCGGTCACTCAGCTCCTGACCTCATTACAGCCTTGGTTCAAACATGGACAAAAGAGCTGAACTCCCGAGGTGAGGTGAGAGTGACTGTCCTTAACATCAAGGCTGCATTTGACTGAGTGTGGCATCAAGGAGCCCTAGCAAAACTGGAGTCAATGGGAATCAGGGGGAAATCTCTCCACTGGTTCGAGTCATACCTAGCACAAAGGAAGATGGTTGTGGTTGGTGGAGGTCAGTCATCTCAGCTTCAGGACATCGCTGCATTAATTCCTCACCGTAGTGTCATTGGATCAACCATCTTCAGCTGCTTCATCAATGACCTTCCTTCCATTATAAAGTCAGAAGTGGGGATGGTCGCTGATGATTGCAGAATGTTCAGCACCATTCGCAACTCCTCAGATACTGAAGTGGTCCATGTCCAAATGTGGCCAGAGCTGGACAATATCCAGACTTGGGCTGACAAGTGGCAAGTAACATTCGCACCACACAAGCGCCAGGGAATGATCATCTCCAACAAGAGAGAATCTAACTGTCGCCGCTTGACGTTCAATGGCATTACCACCACTGAATCCCCCACTATCAACATCCTGGGGCTTACCATTGACCAGAAACTGAACTGGAAAAGCTATATAAATACTGTGGCTACAAGAGCAGGCCAGAGGCTAGGAATCGAGCGATGAGTAACTCACCTCCTGACTCCCCAAAGCCTGTCCACCATCTCCAAGGCACAAGTCAGGAGCGTGATGGAAAACTCCCACTTACCTGGATGAGTGCAGTCCCCACAACAATCAAGAAGCTTGATACCGTCCAGCACAAAGCAGCCTGCTTGATTGGCACCACATCCACAAACATTCACTCCCTCCACCACCGATGCAAAGTAGCAGTGTGTGTACCATCTACAAGATGCAGGAATTCACCAAGGCTCCTTAGACAGCACCTTCCAAACCCATGATCACTACCATCTAGAAGGACAAGGGTTGCAGATAGGTGGGAACACTACCACTTGGAAGTTCCCCTCCAAGTCACTCACCATCCTGACTTGGAAATACATCGCCGTTCCTTCACTGTCACTGGGTCAAAATCCTGGAACTCCCTTCATAACAGTACTGTAACAGCACATGGACTGCAGCAGTTCAAGAAGGCAGCTCACCACCACCTTTTCAAGGGCAACAAGGGACGGGCAATAAATGCTGGCTCAGCCAGCGAAGCCCACATCCTATGAATTAATAAAAAAAACTCAGAAATTTGCTTCCATATTTGCTCTTCTATCTCCCTCACTATTTTGGGGGTCTATAATACACTCCTAGTAGTGTAGCTGCCCCCTTTTTATTCCTGAGCTCAACACATATGGCCTCATTTGGTGATTATTTAGTATATTATCCCTCCTCATAGCTGTAATTGATTCTTTAACCAATAATGTTAGACCCCCACCTTTTTTATCCCCCTCTCTATCCTGCCTGAAAACCCTATAGCCATGAATGTTGAGCAGGCATTTTCACCATTCTTTAAGCCAAGTTTCCATTATAGCAATGATATCATGATGCCATCTGTCCACCTGTGCCCTCAGCTCATCAGCTTTGTTTGCTATGCTCCTTGTATTTAAAGGAATACCTTTTAACGTTGCCAAATTCCTGTAAACTTTTTAACCTTTGCTTCTTCTGTGTTCCACTCCATGCTCTGAATTTGCCTTATTTGAATCTGCCCTCAGGTTTCCATCCACCTGCCAATCTAGTTTAAACCCTCCCCAACAACACTAGCAAATCTCCCTGCAAGGACATTCATCCCAGTCCTATTCAGGTGTAGACCGTCTGGCTTGTACAGATCCCACCTTCCCTAATGCCCCAGAAATCTGAAGCCATTCCTCCTGCACCATCTCTCCAGCCACGCATTCATCTGGTGTATTCTCCTATTCCCATACTCACTAATATGTGGCTGTGGAAGTAATCCAGAGATTATTACCTTTGAGGTCCTGCTTGCTAATCTCTTTCCTAACTAACAACCCTTTTGGTTGAAAAAGCAGTTAATGGGAAAACACAAGGTAAACTAGATCAGAAAATTTATTATCATTGAGAAGTTGTGGGCCAAGAGATGAAAAGGAAGAAATGTGTGTATGACAGATGTCAGGTAGAAAAGGCAATGGAGAACCAGGCAAGTGACAGATGAAGTTCAATGCAGAGAAGTGTGAGCTGATTCATTTTGGCAGGAAAGATATGGTGAGACAGTATAAAATAAAGGGAGAGCCTCTAAAGGAGGTGCAGGAACAGAGGGACCTTGGTGTACACGTACATAGCTCATTGAAGATTGCAGGGCATGTTGAGAGTCCAGTTAATAAAGCATATAATATCTTAGGCTTTATTAATAGGGGCATTGAGTACAAGAGTAAAGAGGTCATGTTGAACTTGTATAAGACACCAGTTAGGCCTCATCTGGAGTGCAGCGTCCAATTGTGGGCACCGTGCTTGAGGAAAGATGTGAAGGCATTGGAGAGAATGCAGAGTAGATTCACAAGAATGATTCCTGGGATGAAGAACTGTAGCTATGAGGAAAGATTGGAGAGGTTGGGATTGTTTTCCTTGGAGAAAAGAAGGCTGAGGGGAGGCTTGATAGAGGTATTCAAGATCCTGAGGGATATGGACAAGGTAAATAGTGAGAAACTGTTTCCACTCAAGGGAACATCAGGAACATCAAGAAGGCATATGGGGTACTTGCCTTTATTAGCTGAGGTAGGGAGGTTTTGCTGGAACTGTATAAAATGCTGGTTCGGCCACAACAACTGGAGTGCTGCGTGCAGTTCTGGTCATCACATTATAAGAAGGATGTGATTGCACTGGAGAGGATGCAGAGGAGATTTATCAGGATGTTGCCTGGGCTGGAGGGTTTGAGCTATGAGGAGAAATTGGATAGGCTGGGGTTGTTTTCCTTGGAGCAACGAAGGTTGAGAGGGGACCTGATAAAGGTGTATAAGATTATGAGGGGCTTAGATAGAGTGGATAGGAAGGCACTTTTTCCATTCGTAGAGGGGTCAATAACCAGGGTGCATAGATTTAAGGTAAGAGGGGAGTTGAGGAGGAATTTTTTCACCCAGAGGGTGCTGGGAGTCTGGAACCTACTGCCTGAAAAGGTGGTTGAGTCAGAAACTCTCATAACATTTACAAAGTATTTAGATAATCACTGCCATAGCTTCCAGGGCTATGGGCCAATCTCTGGAAAATGGGATTAGCGTAGTCAGATCTTTGTTGACTGGCGTGGACACAATGAGCTGAATGGCCGCCTTCTGTGCTATAGACGTCCATGAGCCTATAACTAGAGGACACAGGTTCAAATAATTGGCAAAAAGGAGTAAATGTGATGTGAGGAAAAATTTTTCACCCAAAGGGTGACTGGAGTCTAGAATGAACTCCCTGAAAGGGTGGTGGACGCACGTTCAATCGAGGTATTCATAAGGTAATTGGATTGCTCCCTGAAACAGGAGAATGTGCAAGGTTACGGGGATACGGCAAGGGAGTGGGACTAGGTGGAATGCTCTTTCAGAGAGCCAGTGCAGACTCAATGGACCGAATGGCCTCCCTCTGCACTGTAAAGATACTGTGATACTGTGAAGAGAAAAAGATGGATGTTAGCCCCTGTTCTCCCAGCTATGAGCAAGGGAACGATAAATACAAATGGATGAGATAAGGCAGGATCACAAAACTTTAATAAGCAACAAAATTATTTGAACTTTATAAATATTTGAAGTACATGCCAGAGCTGAATTGAGAACACTCAAACTCCATTCTGATATTGAGACCATTTCTGTTACAGCAGCATTGCAGCTTTTGAGAATGGGACATGAATGTTTATTTGTTACTTAATTATTTTTTTAAACTGATTTTTTTTCCAGCATTCTAAAAAATTGATGATAAACCAAGTAAGCTAATATCATAGGTGGGCAAGGCCCTGGGCTGACACCCACTTTCCTATCATACTGAAACCAAGCAGGAAATATTCTGAGTAATATCCATTTTAAGGTTGGCACCTGTAGTAATACTAGCTGGAAATAGATTGGCATTATTATATCAGACTCTTCATTGTTCACTTACATAAAATAAAAGTGTTTGCTATAGATCTTTAAAAAGAACTTTTCATGACATTCAAAGAACCCTACATGCAATTAAGTACTTTTGAAGTGTAGTCACTGTTGTAATGTAGGAGCTTAGCAGTCTGCTTGAATACAGGAAGCTCACATAAAGAACAAGAATAATGACCAGGTAATTTGTTTTTGAGTATTGCAGAAGAAAGACACATGTTGTCAAAGCTTTTTGTCTTGTAGTCATCAGGACAATTTGAAAGAATACCAAATGTCAAGAGAACAACAATTTATACTTCATGAGAAGAGAGTGCTGATTGGTTGGCAAGTGGTCTCTGATGGTAGAGACATTACCATGGAGAATGCACCAGTTAACTGATGACTGACAGTGAACTGCCAAGCTTTGTTTAAATTCAAACCAGGCAGGTTGACTCTGATTCGTCAAGGCATTGCTCTGGGGATTGAAACAGAAAATGGCTGTTGCCTGTTTTGTTTAGTTGAAACAGGCGCAATGTGTGTACATGTTCTTTCTGTCTGCGAAGAACAGGGCACAATGTATTAATATATGTAGCTTGTAGCATGCTTAAGTGTGCCACACTGCAGGCCCGACTGATAATCTTAAATTGGTTGTTAACGTAATTCTGAGCGTAAGGTTTAGCAAGTATTATCCAATCGTAGAATCACATCTAATGTTGGATACTGTGTTTTGAGTTTTGCAGGCAAGGGCTGGTTGGATACAGGCAGTACCTTGCCTTTGTGAACAGCTAAAGGGACGTTCTGTTTTATTTTTGTGATGTTGATGAAAAGATAAATATTGGCCAGGATCCCTGTCCTCTTCAAAATAGTGCCATGGGGCAGGATTTTTCTGTCGGCATATGGGGGTGGGCCCGACATGCCAACACGTAAAATGACACGTGATGACGTTGGCCGTGCGTCCCCACAGCATCACGCTGAGTAGCGAAGTTTCGGTTGGTGGGTGTGCGCTGGTATTGGCTGCGCTCCCGCCGATATGTAAACGGCCTATTAAGGCCATTAAGGATTTAATTAAGGTTATTATAAACACTGCCCATCCAACGTTGAGATTGGCGGGCAGGCAAAAAGGCCAAGCGGCCTTTGTGTTTTTTAGGAAACCTCATCCACGAGCGGGATTAGCTTTCCTAAAGCTTTTATTAAATAAATTTTTAAAATTTAATTAATATAAAAACATGCCCCAACTCATGTGACAAGGGGACATGTTTAAATCAATTTATAAACCTTTTATTTAATTTTTTGAACATCGATTCAATCTCCCTGAGGCATCGAGCTGCCTCAGGAAGATTGAAGCACTCTTTTGCGCGTACGCGAAGGCCCCTGCTCTCCTTAGCGCTGAGTGCTACCAGCCACATATTACGCTGGGCGGGCCTTAATTGGCTCGCCTGCGTAAAATGGCAGTGCGGAGCCGATTGCGGGTGGCAATCGGCTCTGCTTCCGCCTTCGCTCGGTCCCGCCGAACCTGCCCGCCATATGAAAAGTCCCACCCATGGAATCTTTTACATCCACCCAAAAGAGCACATGGGGCCTCAGTTTAACATTTCACCTGAAAGATGACATCTTCCACAATTCAGTACTCTCTCAGAACTGCACTGGAATGTCAGGTTAGATTTTGTGCTCATCTCTGTAGTGAGACTTGAACCGATCTTCTGACATAGAGGTAAGGTGCTACCAACTGAGCCACAGCTACCGCTTTATTACATGAAGAACAAAAATGTTCAAACTTTAACTTGTTTTGCATGTGTTATTTTCTTTTAACAGCCTCTTATCAATTGCTTATATTTCTGTGTGGCATGAATTTTCATATTGCTGTGTTGTGTGCATAGCACCTTAGTCTCAATTTTCATGGCACACAAAACATCTCTAGTGGTCAGTGCATGTCAGGAAATAGGCTCTATCTTATGTCCCTGAATTGCATTCTGTCAGATTTTTCAGTGTATGATTTTTGGAGTCAGGAGGCTATGCTGCAGGTGCCCACAAGCCTGATATAAAGGGAATAATTTTGGAGATTGCATTCCACATTAACTTTGTTCATTTTGGGCAAAGCTCCACCCATAGCATACATTTTTACTCATATAAAATGAGTGTATCAGTAATTCCCTGTATCTTCATCCCTTATTTCACTTGATCCCTCACTCCACTTGGTACAAATATCTAATTTTATGATTTATATGTTTTAGGAATGTAACTTACTATTTTGGGAATTGAATTTTTAAATTTAAGATAAATGGCAAAACTGCGTTTGTGAAACTGGTAAACACCCCTAAGTTAATTACAATTCAAAGGATGGTCCATGTTTACCTAAAGAAGTTAGAGGTGAGAAAGCAATGAACAGCAAGGGGTCCTCTCTTAGCTTTGTAATGGAGTCAGTGAGTATGGTAAGATTGCAGTTGTCCCCATTAGAGATTTAAATTATTCATGCAGGTCCCAGAATCAAAGGGATATTTTGAAGGGTTTTTTTGTTCATTCATGGGATATGGGCTTCGCTGGCTGGGCCAGCATTTATTGCCCATCGCTAGTTGCCCTTGAGTAGGTGGTGGTGAGCTGCCTTTATGAACTGCTGCAGTCCACCTGGTGTGGGTACACCCACAGTGCTGTTAAGAAGGAAATTCCAGGATTTTGACCCAGTGACAGTGAAGGAACGGCGATATATTTCCAAGTCAGGATGGTGAGTGACTTGGAGATGAACTTCCAGGTAGTGGTGTTCCCATCTATCTGCTGCCCTTGCCCTTCTAGATGGTAGTGCTCGTGGGTTTGGAAGGTGCTGTCGAAGGAGCATTGGTGAATTCCTGCAGGGCATCTTGTAGATGGTACACACTGCTGCTACTGTGTGTCGGTGGTGGAGGGAGTGAAAGTTTGTGGATGTGGTGCCAATCAAGCGGGCTGCTTTGTCCTGGATGGTGTCAAGCTTCTTGAGTGTTGTGGGAGCTGCACTCATCCAGGCAAGTGGGGAGTATTCCATCACACTCTTAACTTGTGCCTTGTAGATGGTGGACAGGCTCTCCCCACAACTACCCCACTCCCCCTCACCCCCCCACCCCCCCTCCCCCCCCCCCACCCCCCCTTCCATCCCCCTCCCCCCCATCCCCCTCCTCCATCCCCCCTCCATCATCCCCCTCCCCCTCATCCCCCTCATTTCCCTCCCCCTCATTTCCCTCCCCCTCATCCCACTCATTGGCCTCCCTCCCCTCCCCTCCCCTCTTCCCTCCCCTCCCCTTCCCCTCCCCTCCCTTCTTCCCCACTCCCCCTCTCTCCCCCTCCCCCCTCTCTCCCACCTCCGCTCTCTCCCCCTCCCCCTCCTCCTCCCTCCCTCCCTCCCCATCCCCATCCCCCTCCCACCCCCCCATCCCCCCTCCCCTTCCCATCCCCCCTCCCCCTCCCATCCCCCTCCCCTTCCCCTCATTTCCCTCCCCCTCATCCCCCTCATTTCCATCCCCCTCCTCCCCTCCCCCTCTCCTCCCCCTCTCTCCCCCACTCCCCACTCTCTCCCCCCACTCTCTCCCCCACTCCCCCCTCTCTCCCCTTCCCCCCTCTCTCCCCCTTCTCTCCCGCTCCCTCCCCCTCCCCTTCCCCTCCACCTCCCTCTCCCCCTCCCCCTCCCTCCTCTTCCCCCTCCCTCCCCTTACCCCTCCCTCCCTTCCCCCTCCCTCCCTTTCTCCCTCCCCCTCCCTCCCTTTCCTCCTCCCCCTCCCTCCCCCTCCCCATCCCCCTCTCTCCCCCTCCCCCTCTCCCCCCTCCCCACTCCCTCTTCCTCCCCCACCCTGCCCCCCTTCCCTCCCTCCCCCTCCATGCCGCCCCTTCCTCCCTCCATCCCCCTCCTCCCCATCTCCATCCCCCTCCTCCTCCCCCCTCCTCC